>NC_041220.1:25096762-25131175 GCF_002837175.3 Physeter macrocephalus | reverse complement strand
CTCTCTCCCTCTCTCTCCCTCTCTCTCCCTCCCTCCCTCCCTCCCTCCCTCCCTCTCTCCCTTTTTTGGAGGATTCATGGGATCTAGAGCTGAGAAGTACCTGTTACAGAGGAGGAACCCAAGAATGGGTGATCCCTTTCCTGTCAATCTTTGCTGAAACTTCTTCTGAAGCAAGAAATATATAATGTCTGAAATTGGTATCAAACAGAGCTATGGATGACTGGGAGGTCTGTTTGCTCTGTCTGAGTACTGTGTGTTATGGATTTCTCCCTTCACATTTTCTTGGCTTAGTGATGCAGCTTTCAGACAGTAGTTATCTCACTGCCCTGACTGTAAGGCACAGTAAATCATCAGGAGCTACTTCCCCTCAGACCCTGCCAGTGATATTCACTGGCCCCTTTGATCAACGGGCGAAACTCCCGTGGGGAAGGTATGAGTGTTTCTCTCTCTTCTGGCTCTGATCTTCCAGATGGGTTTGATGATCTCAGAAACCTTTCAAGGCCCCTTTTGTACCCACCTAAAGCATTAAGACACTTCAATGTTGGGTTAGCAAAATAACATCAAATAAAGTACTGCTGTAAATCACTAGTGCAAACTGCTCTACGGTTTAGAGTCACCATCGCATCTCATACATAATTCGGGGCTCCTGACTTTGGTGGATGAAATGCTTCTTTCTTTCCCCTTTAACTGACCAAGTGTCAATTTATAATCTCCAATCTCTCATTTCTCTTTGTGATAATAACGCCCTTCTCTTGTCCTTTTTCCAAAACAAAGGAGAAAGATATTTTCATACGGTTCTATTGGAATGCTACCGTTTATTGGCTCCTATGTGAGTACTATAAGGGTGGGCTGTCTAGCATGTAAGCTATGAAGGAAAATCAGGCAGCCTTTTGTGAGCTGCTATCAACTATCTCCACAATATTTGATATCCCCGTCTTACATATAATGTTTCATCAACTGTAGCATAACAATCGCACACAAAATATTTTTTTAGAAAAAATCTTAGGCTTGTGATGAGGGTAAGTAAAATATTGTTGTCATATTTCATCCTGCATTTTTTTTTTTTTTTGGCCATTGTTGCTGGAAGTTTCCCATTCAATTTAGCAGACATTGGTAGAGATCGTATTATGTGTAAAACTCTGTGCCCATTGCTATGGATGATGAAAGATGAATAAGATACAGTCTCTGCTTCTAATAGCTTACACTTTAATGACTCAGTGTGATCAAGGAATAATCTACCTTAACTCTAAATCTCTTTCCAGAATACTAGTTGCTATTCTGTAGTATTGATCCTTTCTGTGAATAATTTGGTTTTGTTTCTGTTGCTTTTGTTGTTCAAAAAGTGTTAGTTTCTCCTTGATCATTTTTGACATTCATTGTGTGGTGATGCATTGCCACAGATTTCACTTCTGCACTGAGAAAAAGAAAAGTTTCTATGCATTCTTTCCATTCTTAGAAATAAGAGAATAGGATAAGAAGCTAATATTTTATGGATAATTAATTTTAGAGGAATTGTTTAAATAATTTTCCATGTATTCCACATAGGAAATGAGAAAAAATACATCATGGGGGAGATTATCCATAAGTATAGGGAAAGGAGGACTAAGGAACCCACAAAAAAATGGAGAAATGATTAGAGATTGAGGGTCGTCGAACATCACTATAGCTAAATGAGAAGAAGATCAACCGGGAGAAGGTGAGCAAGAATAACAAATGTGTTGATGAAGAAAGAAGCATGAGTATTAAAGAGAAGCTGTTGGATTTGGTGTTTAAGAGTATTTGATGACATTCGATGGAGTAGTTTTAATAAAAGCATGGGATGAAACCACATCAAAGGCATTCAAGGAGAGAACTCGTGTTGTACAAGTAGAGAAACAGAGTGAAAGCCACCCCTTAAGAAAGTTAAAGTGAATACAGACAGAGAAATGAAAAAGTAGGCTAAAAGCAAGTATCAGGTGAGGAGGTTTTTCCCCTTTGTTTTTCTTTGGTTTAGTTTCCAAAGAGAGAGCGAAATTATAAAGGCTGATTGAAATTGCCAGATGGTGGCTAGGGGCTAAGCACATACCCTTGACCCTGCCAAGAGGTTCTGGAGAGGAGTACAATGATGAGGCCCCTGGAACTAGCCAGAAAGCCTGTGAGAGGCCCCAAGAGAGAGCAGAGGACAGGCCTCCCATATGATGCAGAGCCAGAACCTTAGCTGAAAGGGAAAGGGTAGTATTCTGGCTTTTAGAAAAAGAAATCTGCCCTGCCTGGCTGAAGCCCTTTAACACCTGAAGAATTCCAACCAAAGGTCAGAGTTCATTCTTTAAGATTGATGTTCTGAGCATAAAGAGTTTGAAAAGAGTCCAAAGAGTAGTTCTGGCTGATCTTCATACCCCTTCTGGTCCACCAATGTTGTCAGGTCTCCCATGGTCCTTTGATGGCTTCAGAGGAAAAAGCCTTGAAGAAAGATTTTGTTCACATCCACAGTACTAACTTTCAAAATCAGATCAATCATGGTTTTCCTTGATATCTTATCAAATTCTTTTAACGTAATTATTTAACTATAATTCATAAATGCTTTGCACGCATGCCATACAGTCTGATGCACACTTTTGCTGAGCTAAGATTTAGTTAACAGGGTGCAATTTAATTTTGTGCCCTTTGAATTTACATTTTCAGTTAACATTTTTTATTTTTAGTATTTTGATTTATCTGATCTCTCATTTAAAAATAGACCAAAGGAGCAAAGCTGGTGCAGTTAAAGATAAAATTAGAAAGAAAATTATAATAAATATTAAAACTCAAAATAATGTGAAATATAAAAAAAGTTAACAGGACTCCACTGGGACAAGGAAAACCTTCAGATGAGAGGATTTCCCAGAAATAGATGAAAAAGAAAAGCTTGACTATGAATACAATGTTGAATATCTAAAACGGGCTTTTGTTAGATCAGAGAATGGATCAACTCATTCCTTATATCTAATACTTGGTCTTTTAAAAATATTGCCGTTGAAAATTTAACCAGTTTTTCAACCTTAAGACAGCTCTCTAGTAAATCAAGATAATCTTTCTAGAACAAGTATGTGGTAATACTTCCCTGAATGAAGTTATTGGATTTTGTTTCTAGAAGGAATGAAAAGACTGGAACTACCAAGATGTCATTCATAATTGTACTTCATGTGAAATGAATTTACAAATTGAAACACATCAGACTACTGCTGAGAAAGAACTAGTTACAACGTTTATAACACATATTGTGCTCTGGAAGAAATCAGCCCTAGGTCTTGGCAAACGTCTTTAACCTAACACACTGTTGAACTTTCCACACTGTTCGATGCCAGGGAGTGTGGGAGTGCAGTCACTGTCACATGCTAACAGGTATCTTGTGTTACAAATGGATAAAATCACCAAGGAGCGGCATGTAAATCAGTTCTTGGAATATTGAGCATATATCAGAGAAGAGAATTGCACCACATTTGCTCTGTTTATCAATGAAAATTAAGACTACTTAAATGGATATTCTCTTCAGTTAGTGGTTATTTTATGAGCTCTGTTGCAGACCAGAAAGTGTGCGATGAAATCAATACTGACAGCATCAGCTCCATGTGCCGCGTAGACGGGCAATGCTCCATAAACAAAGAACGCTGCCTCTGAATATTCAATCACTTACTGCTTATTTACCTACAGTTGGAGCCCACGTGTGTTGACACTCACAGCGTGGCTCGCTGCCACCATGAGTTTGGACATGTTGCTTTCACTTCGTAGAATAAGCTATGGTGGGTGTTTCTTGTCCCTGCTTTTCAGAACCCTCTGTCCTTAGACTACCACCTAAACTGAGCCTGGCTCCCCAGTCCTTAGTAGGCTCGGGAAATGACTTGAATTTGTAAAGTAAGGAAATGAGGTAAGGCAAATATCTCAAAAGACATAAACAAACACATGCGCAGACATATGATTGCACACACACACACACGTGCGCGCGCATGCGCGCGCGCACAGGCACAACTTACTAAAAGTCGACGATCTGAGCGTTTCTGATTAGCAAAGGGACTTTCTGATACAGGTTAACTGTTTCCCATGGAAATGACTTGAATTTATAAAGTAAGGAAATGAGGTAAGGCAAATATCTCAAAAGACATAAACACATGCGCAGACATATGATTGCACACACACACACACACACACACACACACGTGCGCGCACATGCGCGCGCGCACAGGCACAACTTACTAAAAGTCGATGATCTGAGCGTTTCTGATTAGCAAAGGGACTTTCTGATACAGGTTAACTGTTTCCCAGGTTTCAAAGTAAATTTCTAAATTATTACCTTTCTACCCACACGTGATAATACTAGATTTCCTCTGAAAGGTACACATTTATATAGAGAGACCCTTTCTTAACATGAGGCCAGCCTCTCAACATTCACAGAACAGTGACATCAGAAGCTACGGTTTTATTCTGTCAACTGAAGTTCAGCTGTGGGTGACAAAAAGCACTGTTAGACCCTTCCCCCATCACTTGTCTCCCTCTTCCCGATATCTCTTTTATCTCTGCTGCCCTTCTACTGTCTATAAACTTTGGGGGGTGAGGTCAGGCTATGATTAACCTGCAATAGGATCAGGTAGAGACAGGGTGTCTGAATTAGAAAGGATATGCTAGTCTAGACTGTCCTGTGGTAAACTGAAAAATAATGCCAAATTCTTAGCAGCCACAGTAGTCAGAACCCAGTCATGCAAATGAGCATTCTAGGAATTTCCTGCAGAGTATTGGAGATAAACATGAAGAAATTTGGAAGAAATTAACCAGGGTGATGTCGCCACCCAGCGTTTAGCAATAAATAGCAGGAAACTAGCAGTAGCTAACCCAGGTCCGGAAGAGACCTGAGTTGGATGTAGTGGCACCAGAGCACAAAAGCTGTCCTTCCCCCACCCCCATCTAGGTTCTTGGTGGGGACTGTCCAGCAGAAGCTGGGACCATGGACAGAGAAGTTGCCCTAGAACCAATTCCAGAGACAGTGGAAGAAACAGAGAGACTGAGAGAGAAATAGACTAGCTTCTGGCTTCTTCCTTGCATTTAATCTCCCTCTTAATCCTCATTGCCCAAACTTAATTGTAAAGCAGAGGGCAGCAAGTAGCCTGGGAAATGAGGCTACCTGCGGTCAAGAGCAGAATGGGAAAGGGTTCGGGTAGATACGAGAGCAAATCAGCGTCGACCAGCACAATTTACCCCTTTGCCACGCAGCACCTCTCCTCATTTTTTATCCATACGAGTCATTTCAGAGAAATCCGTATCTGGTTGTGGGGTCAGCAGTCTGTGATTTGACAAGCCCCCTCCCAGGGAGTTCGCTGCACGATAAGATGTGAGAACCACTAGCTTAGATTTGTACGATGTTAGAGATTTAGCTATCAAATTGTAAATCTGTGTTTTTGCATTTCATTAGTACTCTAGACATGAATGTAAAAGGAAGCGAACATTTTTCAGAATAGTAAAACTGTACTATCTTTTATTTATTTGTTGTTTAACAAACATTTAGAGACCTGAGTGAAATGTATATATAAAGTAACTAGCTGTAATCATGATTCTGTTCAATGTGAGATTACCTTGATTTATTATGTCAAGCTAAATCCATGTGCCTGAGTTTCCTAAACACAAAGAATAATCTGAATACTATAGATTATTTTGGTATTTTTAACAATCTTAAGGATATAAAATGACAGAAGATATAAGAATTTTCTTAACACGTGCCAATCCTTCCAATAGGAACTATAAATTACTATTACATAATTTATTTAGTAATCATTTCTGTTTTAAAGACATCTCAACTTTGATACTATGTAGACATCCAGATAGACAAATGAAAAATCCTGTTAGTCATCCAAATATTTTGCTTATTTTGTTTCAAACTATCTGTATTTGGAAACATTCAGATGGCTGAGGAATTTTTCACATGTTATCCATGTTTGACATTGCATAGACATATAAAAAGATGAGTAAAGGGGATTGTCAGTACACAGGAAAAATATGTTACCATGCAGGACTTCCTGAAAGTTGGAAATGTTCCCCAAACAGCAGACAGAAGTGGAATTCGAAGGTTACTGTCTTCAATTTTTCTCCCTGCATTTTTCTAGTCAGCTGCTCTAGTCAGCCTTTGGTCCACATAACTTCACTGGAACTGGTTTCGTCAGGTTTTCTACCTGTTAAAGCCAATGCTCAAGTTCTCTGTCCTCATCCTACTTGATCTAGTAATAGGTTTGAGATGGTTATTTTTTCCCTCTTTCATCACTGGCCTTCCAGGCCATCACCCTACTCTTCTGTGCTTACTCCTGCCCCCCGGCTGCTGCGTTTCAACCTCCATTACTGATTCCACATTATCTTTCTGACCTCTAAATGCTGAGGGTACCAGGATTTAGTCCACGGATGTCTATTCCGCTCCCTTGTTGAACGCCTCATTGCTTTAAATACCATCCTTTAATTATCCACCTCCATACCTGCATCACCAGCCCATCTTTCTTCCCTAAATTTATATATCCTGCTCAACCCCTCAAACTCTCTTCCTGATGTGCCCCTAAAAATTTCTTCTTCCCACTATCTTCCCCATTTCAGTTTTTATCATTTCTAACTTTTTGTTGTTTCAGAAAAAAAAGGGAGTCACCCTTGACTCTTCTCTTTTTTTCACACCCCATTTTCAGTCCATCGGAAGATTTCATTGGCTGTATTTTCGAAATGTATGATCAGCTCTGTCCACCTGTATTGCTACCACTCTGTGCAAATCCTTGTTATTCTTGCTTCCAGATTATGGCAAAACCTTCTCCCCGTCTCTTTGTTTCCTCTCTCAACCTCATTCAGTAGTCTTTTTTGATCACAACAGCCAAAGTGACCTTTAAAAATGAAAATCGAATCATGTCACTCTTCAAAATCTTCCAATAACCCCCTATTTTTTATTGCAGAATAATAATCTAAATTGTTACAATGGCCTCTAAGGGGCCCCATAATCTGGCAAAAAAAAATGGATCTTTTGGCTCCACTCTCTTCTCTCTCTCTCTCTGTGTCTCTCCCTCTCCATGTCCCTCCCTTCCTCCCTTGCTTCACTCTATCTCACAATGACCTCTTGCTGTTTCTTAGGACTTTTTCATTGGCTGTTTCCTCTGCCTTAAATGCTTCCCCCCATAAGGATCACTTACCTCCTTTAAGTCTTTCTCCAAATGTCACTTTCTCAGTAAGGCCTTTCTTGACCACCCCCTTTAAAATTGCAATCTCCGGTGCCCTGGTCCCCTTCTTGCTTTATTTTTCTCCACAACATCTGTCACGCACCTTGCTTGGTTATAACTCCTGATCAGAACATAAGCTTCATGAGGACAAGTCTCCTGTCTACTTGTTGACTTTACCAATAAACAAAAACATTGTCTGGCACATAGCTTATACTCCATAAATGTTTGAATGAATGGGATAGATTGGGTCATTTGTTTAGTTGGATGTTTTGAAGAATCAGAGAACAACTGGATCTTGGAAATAATCTAAAGTGTTCCAAAGAACACTCTTTCTGCTAATAATTGTTGGGCAATGAAAGAATTCTATAGTCAAATGATTTTGGAATTCACGTTATCACACTGAAAGTTTTGAGAAGATCTATAGCATAGCCAGCAATCGTTTTATGTAAAGGATCAGAAAGTAAATAATTCAGATTTTGCAGGCCATGTGATCTGTCACAACTTCTGGACTCTGCTACTGAAGTGCAAAATAAGCCATTAACAATATGTAAATTAATGAACTTGGCTGAATTCTAATGAAACTGTATTTATAAAAACACAGAATTGACTGGGTTTAGTTTGCAAGCCATAGTTTCCCAACCCTAATCTACACTGCCTATGCATTTTGTTTAAAATAGCATTTTTATTACATTATAGGACCATAAAAAAAAACCCCATAAAATATTCATTAGCATCTTGTTAAATAAGTGTTCCTCAGGACATAGTTTAAGAAACACTGTTCTAGTTTAACCCTATAATTTGTTATGAGGGGTTTGGGATCCAGGATAGATTTTGTTAAATTCACACATGCACCTAGTGGGAGAACAGGGATAAATTCTATTATTTTCTGACTCCCAGTTAAGTGTTCTTTTCACTTTTATGCCGCAACTCTTCCATTGCTGTCTAAGGACTCTGATCTTCTAAATTTAAAATTTATTTTCAACTCATTGCAGAGAAACTCCGACGTACTTACCTGTTGAAATTTTTAATGTTGATAAAGATTAAGATAATTTTTTAATTTGATATGTCTTTTGAAGCACTCCTGTGTCTTTTTGAAAAGAAAAGTGATACTAGACAATACTGAATTTTTATTTTCTATGTGCACATTAAACCACAGACATAGACTTTTAGTGTCCATTAACTTGTACTCTGAATCGCAGCAACAAATACAAACAACACTACAAGTAACAAAGATAGACACATATACTCTCATACACACATACAAATGGCCAACTCCCTGTTCAACTCAGCATTTATCTCTGCATCTTCTATGTTACTTCATGGCCCTCACAAATTAGATGTATCAACCCTATTCTCAAGTTTATGTGGGTAAAAACTCAGATTTCCAGCCTTTTAGTCATCCTTCCATTTTTCTATGTTCTTTCCTTCTCACTGGGGCTCTCCTTTCTTTAGACTTCATCACTCACTGAAGATTGCAGGACTTTCAGTAAACCCGTCTAGTTAGTATGCACAGAATAGCATGCAAACAAAAGATATGAATTCAATTGAAAGTTCACTTAGGTGACTCATTTGATGCTCTGAGTGCCTCCATTTCATTATCAGCTAAATGAGAATAATTAATACATATGTACCTGTACTTCATCTACCATTATCTCACTGGAGAAAGGAAGTTAATATTTCCAGTGTCAGTTTCCTGATAAGTTGTCACACCACACTTATGAACATTAGTGAGATGGATAAGATAAGAACATTAGTGAGATGGATAAGAACATTAGTGAGATGGTTGTATGTGCTTTGAGCTTCTCAAGAGAGTTCTCTTTCTCCTGTATACACACATTGATCCAGTTAAATTTGATTGTAAAGCTCTTTCTTTTTTTTTTTTTAAGTCTTTATTGAATTTGTTACAATACTGCTTCTGCTTTATGTTTTGGTTTTTTGCCCGCGAGGCATGTGGGATCTTAGCTCCCCAACCAGGGATCAGACCTGCACCCCCTCCATTGGAAAGGGAAGTCTTAACCACTGGACCACCAGGGAAGTCCTATAAAGCTCTTTCTGTAGTTTGAACTAACCTGCCTCTCTTCTCCATTCAACAGCCTCTTTCCTTCTCAGTCTTGTCTGTAACCCTTCAAATACCTACCTATATTAATCTTAATGATTTTTTTAATATAGTCACTGCTTCTCTGATAATCTTTCAAAAAAAGCACATTTTTCTTTTTGGAACACCCACATAGAGATGAGCTCCTGAAATTGATCTTGGATAGGCAGCAGAGAGCGGTGGCGTGAAGCGAGATCTTAGTTCCCTGCCCAGGAATTGGACCTGGGTAGCCTGGATGGAAACCAGGAATCCTAGCGGCTAGTCCACCAGGGGCTAGAGGCTAGGAACAAGGTTCCCCTGGCTCTTACCCCCATTGAGAAATGCATTTCTCAAGGAGGCAAAAACTGTAGAAACAGGTACGAAGCTTATTATTAGAGACATGGTACAACAAGTGGGAGAGCACACAGAGAAACAGTTTGTTTAGTTAAGACAGAAGCGAGGCAGAGATACACACCAGGAGAGAAAAGCTGAGGGCATCCCCCCTAATGAGGAGGAATGCAGTAAAGAGGTGGTTAAATCATTTCTATAGGGCAGTTCTTCCGGGTCTTTGTTCACCTTTGGCCAATTATCTGGTTTCTTTTTCCACACCTGACCTGCCCTAGGACCTCCCCAACACGTGTGCACAACTTTTTTCACAGATGGATTCCAGCCCACAGGCCTATGGGGGGCCTTGGCATCACCTATTTTGGGGTGGTGCCCCCTCCTTTCTGACCCCCAAGAAGCCTCCAAGGTGCAGTGTCTCCCTTTGCCCCAAGGATGGGAAACACGTGACCTCTTCATCTTTTACTCAAACAGCGTTTAGCCCCTCTCTGTCCCTGCCATGACTGTTATCTTAAAGTGTCCACAGGAAACAAAGTCCAGCTATTTACACTGTTCCTGTTGTAATTTCTATCTCAAAGTGCAAGCAGGAGGCAGGTTGTAAATATCTAGCCTAGAGCCCACCTGCCTCCTTCCTCAGGAAATGTAAACAGGAAGCTAGTTGTAAATGCCCAGCCTGGAGCCCATCTACCTCCTGCCTAACAAAGTCATCACTCTTTGGAACTGGCCGCACAGTGAGGAATGAGGTGGATATTAGAAATCTTAGGACTCTTCTTCCCTTTTGGAAATAAATATCTAAATTTGACCTAAATTAATACCAGTCTCCTATGAATTCAGTTTCAGGATAGTACCGCATCCAGTAAACAGCCCAACAATTAAAAATAACTAAAAATTAGTTCCAACTTACAATTAAACGTCAAAGAGGAGACAACTGACAACTCATTATTTTACTTTTTAAATCCTTTTTTTCCAAATGTTTAAGTCACTCATCGATTGAGCACATCACTCTCCCAGACACAATCTCACTATTTACTTACCATTCCGCCTTTCCCAAAACCATGAGTGCAAGGCCTTCTGTTTCATTCCAGTCCACCTCCCCGTCCACTTTTCTTTCTTCATGCTTCCACTTCTGCAGAACAAAACTCCAGATAAAGCACAACTCTTCTCTGAAGTCAGGTAAGGGGGAAAAATTGAAGACTCAAAGATGAAATTATCATTATCAGACACATCAGAAAAGGGAAATATGGCAACACACATAGATTAATACATTTTGTTGCTATCAACAAATTATAAATGTATGAGAATCCTAGATTATCAAACTGGAGGCCACTTAAAGCCAATAAAAGGAGCTATATGAATGGAAAAAAAGGTAGGCCATATAATCTTAATACCCCTTTTCTCTTCATTTTGGAGTCTTCTAAAGCAGCTTTAGTTCCATCATCATCTTCCTCTATTTTACCTCACTTATAACTTTTTAAATACCTCAGGAGTTATTTATTTTATTCTATATAGTATGAAGCATTAAAGATCTCATTCTTTTTTTAATTTTTATTTTGTATTGGAGCATAGTTGATTAACAAAATTGTGTTAATGTACGGCAAAGTGATTCAGTTATACATATACATGTATCTATTCTTTTTCAAATTCTTTTCCCATTTAGGTTATTACAGAATATTGAGCAACATGTTGGTTCTCTGTTTTAAATACAGCAGTATGTACATACCAGTCCCAAACTCCCAATCTGTCCCAACCCCACAAGCCTTCCCCGCTGGTAACCATAAGTTCTTTTTTTTTTTTTTAAGATTTTTTTTTTTGATGTGGACCATTGTTTTTCAGTCTTTTATTGAATTTGTTACAATATTGCTTCTGTTTTATGTTTCGGTTTTTTGGCCGCGAGGCATGTGGGGGTCTTAGCTCCCCAACCAGGGATTGAACCTGCACCCCCTGCACTGGAAGGCGAAGTCTTAACCACTGGACTGCCAGGGAAGTCCCCGGTAGCCATAAGTTCTTTCGCTAAGTCTGTGAGTCTGTTTCAAGATCTCATTCTTACTTGCCTCCAAGAGCCTAAAGAGGTAATCCAGAGACCATTGGAGAAAAGCCCATTCTTCTCAACTGGCTCCCCATTTCTTTGGCCATTATTCTGGCAGTTTTGGAGTCAGTTCCTCTTCATCATCAAAAATGGAGGGCCAGGGGCTTCCCTGGTGGCGCAGTGGTTGCGAGTCCGCCTGCCGATGCAGGGGACACGGGTTCGTGCCCCGGTCCGGGAGGATCCCACATGCCGCGGAGCGGCTGGACCCGTGAGCCATGGCCGCTGAGCCTGCGCGTCCGGAGCGTGTGCTCCACAACGGGAGAGGCCACAACAATGAGAGGCCCGCGTACCGCAAAAAAAAAAAAAAAAAAAAAAAAAAAAAAAAAATGGAGGGCCATGGAAAAGATGAACCCTTCTTTGGAGAAGGCCTTATTATGTGTCTACTTCTCTGGCCTGCCATTTGACCTTGGTATATTTCACGGGCTGCCTGGCTCTTACATGGGCAGGGAGGTGAGGTGCTGGAATTATCCCAAAAGCTGCTTCCCTCTCAGTCCTAAGCTTTGAGAAATCTATTCTTTCTTTGGTCCTCAGACTTGTGTGTAGTGTGTGCTCTCAACAGGTATTTTCTTGCTGTTGCTCTAAAATGCAAGCACTTAGAAACTGAGCTGGAGGGAAGAAAGGGGACCATCCAACTCCCCTCAGTGCTAAGGATCCAGGCCACTTAAAAGCAGGCAAAAAATAATCCAAGCAGTGCAACCAGGCGAACAGGAAGACTGACCTGGGGATTTGTATAAAGCCCCTACTCAAATTTTCTATTTTCTGTTAATAAAAATATCTCAATATCTTGAGAGCAGAACGTAAATTTTTGAGAGTCATCTGCCTACAATCCATCTCCCAACCTTTGACATGACTCTAAATTGTTTGGAGATTCTGAAATTAAATAATGAATGATTTCTTTGAAAAAATGAAAATAGGAAAAAATATTAATGGGTTATAATTCTACTCTTCTCCCTACACACCAAGTCCCATGGCCTTCAAAGTGCAATAGTGAGTGAGGAAATTCTAAACAAATTGTTAACACAGTACTTTTAATATATTTTAACAATTAGTTTTGAAGTTCATCCTTTCCTTTGCTATGGGTGATGCAACCTTGAAATTTATTTAAGAGGAAACAGTGAAAATGTACAGGCCACAAATATTTTTCAGCTCTGATCAGGTTGGGAATTTGATATTTGATTTCTGATACTGCCTTTTTCGTAAATTGGAAATCAAATTTAAGTAAAGCTGGTGTCAGTGGGTCTTTTTCTTTTATAATTTTCAAGATTTTACAGCCTCTAAAAGCGCATAATTTCCAACTTTAAGACGTCTCAATGGCTTTCACCTAATTGCATTTGTTTGTTAGTGCATTTAAGTATAATTGTTTCAGAATTAATTAGAGAAAAGATTTGATATTACAGAATGTAGTACTAACCAGAGTGGACTGTGAAAACTTGGTTCTTCATATGTTCATTTTATCATACTTAGAACAGGCCCTTCACGTTATTTTATTTTTTACTGTAATTGTTCTGGTAATTTAGAATCATTTTATTTATGCTCACAGATTCTGTGGGTTAGTTATTCAGACAGGAAGGGTGGGGAAGTTTGTCTCCACTCCAAGATATCTGGGACCTCAGCTGGAAAGAAGAATGGCTGGTATCCCTTAAGTGACTGGGAACTGGAGTCATCTTCTGGCCTCTGCACTCACATTCTGACCACTGGGCTAGGATGACTCAAAGGCTGGGCTCAGCTAAAACTGTTGACCGGAGTACCTAAATAGGACCCTCCATGTGACTTGGGCTTCTCCGAGCATAGTACATGGGTTCTTATAGGGAATATCCCAAAAGAGGGAATACAGACAGCAAAGTTCCAAGAGAATAAGGCAGAAGCTTCATAGTCATTTATGACCTGGCATCCAAAGTCACGTAGCGTCACGTCTGCCATTAATCAACATGGTCACAAGCCCACCTAGCTTCCAGATGAAGGTACAAAGACTCCACCTTCTTTATAGAAGGAGTGTCAAAGAACGTGGGGCTATGCTTTAAAACCATCACTGTAGAATGGACTTGTAGACACGGTGCGGGGGAAGGGGAGGCTGGGACGAATTGAGAGAGTAGCATTGACATATCTACACTACCATGTGGAAAATAGATAGCTAGTGGGAAGCCACTGTATAGCACAGGGAGACCAGCTCTGTGCTTTGTGACGACCTAGAGGCGTGGGATGGGGAGGGTGGGAGGGAGGCCCTAGAGGGAGGGGATATATGTATACATATAGTTGATTCATTCTGTGTACAGCAGAAGCTAACACAACATTGTAAAACAATTATAATCCAATAAAGGTGTAAAAAAATCATTAAAAAAGAAGTGATTAATGGGATGCTTTCCATAAGTACTCTTCCTTATTTGTGATTCCTCACCTCTAAAGCAACAGTACACATTTGCAATATGGCTGATCAGTGTTTAAAATGCCTATATAACCAGGTGTTTACCTTAGAATGCTTTTGGTTGCAAGTGACAGAAACCCTGACTCAAACTGGCATCAATTAACAAAATTGAAAATTTCAGCAGTAAGGCAGGCAACCAGTTAAGAGAGGGTTGGTTTAGTGGCTTCCCAGTACTGAAAAGACACTTCTCTGCCTTATTTCATAACTCTTAGTGTTGACTTTATCCTACATCCGGTTCCTTCATGAAGAAAGTCTTGTTGGCGTGAGCAGTTATTCCCACGCTCAACTGTATGCTCAAGCAAAGAGATAAAAAGAGCTTTCCTCCCCTTCTACTTTACAGAGTCCTGAGCCTCACTCAGCTGGAACAGCATAGGTCACTTACATAACCCTGAAACAATTTCTGAGGTCAAAGTCAAGTTCTGATTGCCTTAGATTTAGATGCTCATCCCTGAACTAGTCCTGATTTCAAAGGGGATGGAATTATACCACTTGACTTCATAATGGGGGTGTGATTGATCCCTGTAAATATTGTGCCTGCTCCCCACTGGGAAATAGGTGGAATAGGTGATGGGAAGGCGGCTGTCATTTCTATTTCATCTTGGAACATTCTCTGACAACATAAAATCATTTGACCATGAGGTGATGGAGCTATTGCCTTGGCCTCATTAGCATCATAGTTCAATGAGCTGAGAGTTCATGGTCCCAATTCCTGTTCACTGGTCAGCACCCTGCCTTTGAGTCAGGCTCATGTCATATTTAGAGCTGCCGTTGTTAAAGAAATACCATTTGACAAAACAAGGAAAAAACAGCTACTACAAAGTGACTCTGAACTTGGCTGTTCTCTCCCAGCAAGGAGTGGTGGGAGAACAGTCACTGGCTTTCTGCATGTTTGGGATCATGTGTGTGCACCTGTGTCTGTGTGAGAGAATATCTCTTACTTTGGATAAATTTGGACTTTTGCCTGAGAAAGGAGGCTTTCTATCTGAGGCTATGAACTCTTCTTAAGAACTGTGAATGTCTTCCTCTGTATTTCAGAGTTGACACAGAACTGAATAATGTAGACTCTTCTGCCAAGACTTTTATTCATTGTTTCCCACTGCAAGTCCTCACTTTGCTGTTGAGAAAATAGGGACAGAGGGTTAAGCAGCTTGCTATGACCACACGTCGAAGCAGGGACGGAGTTGGCATTAGTAATCATTTTCCCGGAATCTTGGCTCAGTGCTTTCTTTACAAAGAATTATGAAAGTTCCAAACGGAGAAAGAACAGGTCATAAAATACAAGCACTTTGGAACCCATCACCCAGTCTCAGAAATTTTGTGAGAAACAAATATTTGTAGACATAGTGGAAACCCCCTTTGTACCCTTTTTGGTTCCCACCCCTCATCTTCCCTTCTCTGAGAAAATCAGTATCCTGAATTTGGTATTTTACGTTCTCATACATATTTTTCCTCTGTATGCGTGTGTCCACAAAAAATATGGTACAGGTTTGCACATTTAACTTTATATTATTGCTGTTATCTTGTATGAATCATTTTTTTTTTTGTTCAACATAGTTTTTAGTATATATCCATGCTCATACATCTAGCATGTTTATTCATTTTACCTATTATGTAATATTCCATGTCATAAATATATATACATATGTATGACAGATTATCATCATTTAGATTTTTGCTGCTGTTTAATATCATAAGCAATAATGCAGTGTATATTCTTATACCTTTTACCTTCTGATTACTTTCATGAACCCCACTGGAAAACAAGAATACTTTTATGGAGATAAGCATAGAGATTCAATTGCTCTCTCTAAGTTCGGTCCTAGAGTAATGCAGGAGTGAGTAGCAGAAGCAAGACTTATTGGCCATATTTACATTTGAAGAAACTCATTCTAAATCTAAAACGGTTACTGAGCAGAACCCTACGGGGCCTTCCCAAGAGACTTCCCCCCCATATCCTCTGCTTTAGCTCCTCTCTGAAGTACCCAGATAACAGGAGCTGACGCACATTTCCGGAGTTGTTTTGCAGATGCTAAAACCACCACCAAATGGAAGAAGTTACCTACTTGATGACCATGAGCATGTGGCCCCCAGACCTACCAGCACCTAAGGGTTGATAATATTAACCCCTGTGACACTGCCCTGTTACATCACCATCAGCCAATCAGAGAATTGTGCACGAGCTGATCCCATACCCTGGGACTCCACTTCCTCACCTTGTCTTTAAAAATGCTTTGCTGAAGTCCATCAGGGAGTTTGAGCAGTAGGTAACCAGGACTCCTTGCTTGTTGCCCTGCAGTAAACACTGCACTTTCCTTCACTACAACCCGGTGTCAGTAGATTCGCTTTACTGCTCATGGGTGGGAAGACCTAAGTTTGGTTCAGTAACAAAACCAATCCATGTTCTGTGTATACCATGATTTACAGTTGCTATATCAGGATCTATCATTATATCTTGAAATCTCACCTATTTAGTCATTACTAATGCTACTTCTTTCCAGAACCAGACCTAAATTTCTGTGGCCTGAAGGACTTTTGTCAGGCTGAAAAGGATTGGCAGAAATCTTAGTGATGGACTGAATAAAACGAAGCTTTATCATTACAGAAATAGAAACAGTGGCTTGAAAATTTTAAGAACATCAACTGACTTCCTTCTAAAAAGCATGCCATGGGGAGAAGGGGTGAAATTTCTATGGGACATCATTTCTGTGTATCTGAAAGCACTATCTTTATGTAGATAAAAATGAGCAAAGGATGGCCATTTGTTTGACTTATTTTAGGAACACTGTAGTCTGTTTAAAATGGCTGATTTAAAAATCTCCATGTCAACTGTGAAACTAAATTATTTTGAAAAATTATTATGCTTTGTTCTGAATCCTCAGAATTCTGAAGAAGCTGGTCCATTGTGTTAATACTGGAATTATTTTTTGGATCAGCCGCCAACTGTGAAGACACTAATACAGATTTGAGGGAAATTACTGGCATAGGACTTGGGAGACTGGATTTTTGACTTGAACGTCTGACTATGAACCTTGTGAAAAAGTCACCTAAGCATCTTGGACATGGGGTTGCCCTAAATCAGTGCTTTGCAAGTTTTTTATGTTGACCCTATATAGGCGTTAAATCAATTTAGTGGGTTGGGGCCAACATTCAAAAGAAAGCAACATGGAATAGAACAAAATATATTCAGGGTGCAGTGAACACACTAAGGGTAAATATTATTTCATACAATGTTTGTTACAAAGGGATGAGTGTGCATAACTGCTATGGGACATTGTATAAAGTAAAATTCTTCTTCTGTATTGCTTTTAAAAATATTTGAAAGTCATTTTTACCAGGTGATTTTAAAAAGTCTCGGGGACCTCTCAGATATGGTTATGTCCATAATTAAAATTCACCAGGTGCTCCCATTTTTAGGAGGAAGCCCAGATATCCCAAAATAGCAGAATAGACTCTTCATAATTCTTGCCTCTAGGACTGTGCCCTCCAAGGACATGGTGAACTACAAGCTTCCCGTTTCCATAGTACTGCCTCCTATGTCCATACCTTTGCTGACATTTTTCTCTTGGCCTCAAATACTCTCTGTAGACACAAAGCATTACCTTTACTA
The DNA here is from genome assembly GCF_002837175.3 of Physeter macrocephalus. Lineage (NCBI taxonomy): Eukaryota > Metazoa > Chordata > Mammalia > Artiodactyla > Physeteridae > Physeter > Physeter macrocephalus. Next base: position 25,113,457 of record NC_041220.1, on the reverse strand, counting down.
GAAACCTTTCCATACTCAACTATTCTTCATTGAATTGGCCACTCCTTTTCTTAGGTCCCTATTATCATTTTTACTGTCTTGTTGTCATAGCCCACGGTACACTTGACCGCAGTTAATAATGGTATAAAAAATCTATCCCACCCTGCCAGACCATGGAAATTTGGAGGTCAGGTCTTTGTATCATAAGAATTTTGGGGTTTTTTTCCTTGTCTTATACATATGTACTCTGTTCTCCCTTGCTCTTAAAATAACTATTATTTTAAAACAAAATAAACATATTTATTGTGTCTCAAATGACATAAAAAGTCAGTTGAGGAAGGGATAGATTGGGAGTTTGGGATTGACATGTACACACTGTTATATTTAAAATAGATAACCAACAAGGACCTACTGTATAGCACAGGGAACTCTGCTCAGTATTTTATAATACCTAAATTGGAAAAAAATTTGAAAAAGAATAGATACACATATATGTATAACTGCATTACTTTGCTGTATACCTGAAATCAACACGACATTGTTAATCAACTATACTCCAATATTAAATAAAAGATTCTTTAAAAGGCAGTTGAAAAATCCCCCTAAATCCCATAACCTGAAGAGGAGCACTGTTAGCATCTAAACCGATGTCTTGCTCTGCCTGCATTCACATAGAGAGAGAGGTAAGCATGCACACAAGTGCAGGCACACACACCCAATGTTACACCAATAAATTCATTTATTAATATGACCAGTTTTTCCTTTCAACAATGTCAAGGACACTTTCTCCGTCAATGATATACCTGTACACAATTTTAAATTGCTGCTTGTTATTCTAAGTCATGGATTATTTGGGGTTTTGTTTTGGTTGCCATTTATCAACATTAAGGGCAGTGATGGCAGATCTGACTTATTCCTTGTGCGCTAAAAGTATCAATTAAAAGGCACCATTATTGTCCTTACTTTCTTCAATTATCTGTAGAGTCCTGAGCTGGCTTTGCAACTCTCTTCAAGGCATTCTACATTATGCCTCCTTCCCTTTATCCTTGGGCTGTGTCCTGTTAAAATCTCTGTGTATCAGAGTCTCCTACCTAGCAAGGCAATGTCTTTAGGGAAAGCTTCTCTTTCTTAAGAGAATCATTGGGACTTCCCTGGTAGTCAAGTGGTTAAGGCTCCATGCTTCCAATGGAGGGGGCATGGGTTCGATCCCTGGTCAGGGAACTAAGATCCTACATGGTGCGCAGTGTGGCCAAAAAACTTAAAAAAAAAAAAAATCGTCTCTAGTTACACGGTAAAAATTTGACGTTTAACAGTTTTCCCATTTAGGAACTAATAAAGTAGGATCATGCATATATTTATATGGATATTTTGAATCTCATCTCCCTAAAACAAGGTATGAATCTGGATTGTACCTGACCTTCCTCTATTCTGTGGACAGGAAATTCAAGATGATATATAATTGTTTTCAATGCTCAGTTCCATTTTACCAACCACTTCCATTCTTTGGTAGATATAGATTGCTAGTACATTTCATTCAAATATTTCCTCTACTCTCTGGAGCTAAAGCTAAGAGCTACTCAGATATACTATTCTAATAAAATGAAACATCTGGTACCATTTTGGAAAGTGCCAAGCATCATTATGATTAAAGCTTATTTGTGTCATTTTTGTGTGTGTGTGTGATCTGATTCAGGAACAGATCATCTATTTCTTCAATGTAACTGGATAGCCTACGTATAGTCCATGTTGTTCTTATGTATTTTCTCCTGTTTTTAGCCTCAATTAAAGCTCTCAGGAGTTCTTCATCCGTCAGTTTGTGGCTTCCACAGTACAGTGTATTTTCATACTGTACGGTACTAACCCAACCACTCTCTTTGACTTTTTGTTTCCATCTCTATATTCTAATCTTGAATCCTATCTCACTGAGTCTCAGGAATACTGGTGTCATAGTGTGCATTGCCTTAGGTTTTGATATAAACCATATGCCATTGATTACCCATGCTCCAGTTACGAGTGTGTAGAGATCTGAGCCATCGGTCACTTCTTACTCCCTTCCCAATTATCTCATATGATTAATTAACTATCACCTCTTGCGTTGTTCCTATTTCCATCCATACCTGTGCTCCTTAATAGCACTTGTTCTCAAACAGGATAGACTTTGCCCCCAAGGAACATTTGGCAATATCTGGAGATATTTTTGATTGTCACAATGGGAAGGATACTACTAGCTTCTAAATGGGAGAGGTCACGGATGCTGCTTAACATCCCACAATGCAGAATATAGGCCTACTCCCTACAACCAAGTGTTAGCCAGTCCAAAATGTCAATATTGCCTAGTCTGATGAATCTTGCTGTGTAGAAACTGACTTCATGTGTTTTGGTTGAACTTTCCAGTTCCACCTCTGAGATGTTCGGTTTGATACAGTCTCATGATTCAGACTAGCTGCTCAGTAGCCAAAAATGGAAGGTTGTATCTCATGTTTCATCCACATCCTCTACTTTGGTTGAAATGAGGCAGCCTTTGTTATTAAAAACAGTTCCCTTCTTGGTGAGTGTTATATCACCCATTGACATTACCCCAGTTACACACAATTGGGAATGAGGGAAACTGAGGCATATTTCTAAGTAAAGAATAAAACCAGAAGGATTAATAAGTATGATTATCCTCAGATACTCTCTGCTCCAAATGGCATTTGTTGTTATGGAAATTACATTTGCAAATATATTAAGGAAAACTCCATGGGCAGCTTAATAATAATACGGTTTCCTTTCTTTTCCCTCCTTTTTCGTTTTTCAGACATTTCACATTTTCAAGAACAAAATGATTTAAAAGGATTACTAGAAAATCTCCATCAAAATATTCAAGCCAAAAAGAGAAAGAATGTAGAAATCATGTGGCTGGCTGCAACGGTAGGCACTCTCCTGTCAAATGGTATTTCCTGTCACCATGATGATCAGCAAGCATTATCGGGTATCTGCTATGTAGGGTCCAACCTCTGCACTTTGGGCTACCAGATGTCATTCTCCATTATCCAGGAGATTACGCATCTAGTCTATTAATAAACAAGAACACAAGATAGAAGAAGATGTATTCAATGAGAAAGAATCTTACTCATTGGCTTTTCTCATAAATTCGGGATGTGTTTGAGGTTAAAATCAAGTGTCTGTGATTTTCTTGATATTGCATGTTGCAATGTCAATAGCCCACGTCAGTCAGGGTTTTGAAGTGCTGCTCTAGAGACATATGGTTTCAACAGAAAGTGGTTATCAGATCTCTGACTCACAGCCTCAGTAAGGCTTCTGGACATATTGTTTTGTTAATGAGCTTGTAAATGCGTTTGTCAATTTAGATATTGGCATAGAATTTATTACTGATGTATTGCTCTTAAGATAATGAGCTATATTTTGTATGCTTCTTTCTCATTTAATGGCACCCTCAGGGTAGAAAATCTGCCGGCTTTCCGCCCCCCAGGTTTCTATAAGGTTGAGGGAGAAAATCATGCCTATAATTTTTAAGCTCTTATCTGGCAACCGTTCAGGTATAGCTCATATGAGTTTTGTTAAACATTCAGACCCAGAGATCCTTTCACTAGGAAGGGATCTTTTCATCAGGAAAGGCACACATTGGAGATCTTTTTGATGAACGCCATGTTTGAACTTACTGAACAGGATTGCTCGTGTAAGTTGGAGTTGAGTGTAACAGATCTTCTCACATGTGCTATTCATTCTCTATCAATAGCATTTAAAACAAAGCCTTTCCCCCTACTGCCAGTGCTTCAATTATAATCTAATATTACTTACTCTCTTCTGGGAAAAAGGAGTGGATAATTTACCATGAGTCTACATAAAATAATTTACCAAGAGCAAGGCAGAGGAAAGCTGCTTTAGTTTCCCTTCATGCCCTCTTGGAGCCCCAGGGAAGAACATCAAAGGTAACAATATGAAACGTTGCTTTCAGGCAGCTCATTTACACTGGTCCCATTTAGCATCATACTACATTACTTGAAGGTTGTTTTTAATAGTTCTTTCTCCTGTGTCTGCTCTATATACCTTCAAAGACTACTATGGTTGCTAATTCTCACAAAAATTTCACAAAGACAGGTCGTAAGTTATTTTTGCTATATTACTAATGACATGATAGCACAAAAGTAGTTTGATCATTTCACAAGGCCATCTGACAACTTAGGAACATACACATATGTCATTATACACATATCATGCAGTCATGTAAATTGACAAATGAAGGATGCACAGGTAGAACCACAAATGTATATTTTCTCTAGTACATGTAGTTTTCTCATTTGAATATATTTTAAAAATTCCCATAAATCCTACATTTCTGAAATTTTTTTTTGAAATGTATATACCAGCCAAATACGGCTTACTCACAACTTACCATTGAATTCATTGAATGGGTGATTACTTGCCTTGATAAATATACAGCACCCATAGTGTGCAAATTTGGCATTCTGTAGGAATATTGACTTTATTATTAATAGCATGTCTATAGGGTGATACATGAGTTTCAATATCCTCTTTGTAAACCAGGGACCTTGGTATTACTCTTAAAGAAATATAGAAATTCCCTTTGACATTTTCCAAAAAGTTTTTATTTCTGTCTCTGTTTTATTATCCTCTCTTCTTTAAGACGATTAATGAAATACTGCTTTTGTTAATGTTTTACATTCTGATTGAAAAATGTAAAGCTATTTGGTTTTATCTTGAATGAATTTTAAAAAATGAAAATGAGAATTTAAAAAGACCAAATACCAAATTAAGCTAATGTTAAATTAAGCTCATATAGTTCAAAAGAGTTGTGAAATACAGAAACCAAGACCCAACCTCTCTGCTTTGATGGAATTGCCCCAGCTTCTTTTTTTTTAATAAATTTATTTATTTTATTATTTTATTTTATTTTTGGCTGCATTGGGTCTTCATTGCTGCACGTGGGCTTTTCTCTGGTTGCAGCGAGTGGGGGTTACTCTTCGTTGCGGTGCGCCGGCTTCTCATTGTGGTGGCTTCTCTTGTTGCAGAGCACAGGCTCTAGGTGCGTAGGCTTCAGTAGTTGTAGCATAGGCTTCAGTAGTTGTGGCACGTGGGCTCAATAGTTGTGGCTCATGAGCTCTAGAGCACAGGCTGAGTAGCTGTGGCACACAGGCTTAGTTGCTCCGTGGCATGTGGGATCTTCCCAGACCAGGGATTGAACCCGTGTCCACTGCATTGGCGGGTGGATTCTTAACCACTGCACCACCAGGGAAGCCCGCCCCAGATTCCTCTTGATTTTAAATTTGTAACATGAAATATCCTTAGTAGGATAGTTGCATACAATTGTGACAATGCATTTTAAAGAATATTCATTCTTTTTAAAAATCACTTCTCATAAGTGACCATTGAGGTCTGTATTTTGTTACTATAAATATAGTCGAGCCTTTGTTATTTTATATTAAAATTTTTGAAATACTATTTAGTTAAATGCGTTAGTGTTTTCTACAAGAAGAAAAAAGATTACATGTTGAAATCATGCTCTCACATTTCTCTAGTCACTTACATTGGAGATAGTGAGAAAGTACCTAAGGGCTAATAAGGACTTGTAAATCCTAAGCTAAGTATCAGAATCACAATTAAATCATGATAAAAACCCTTGATAAACTGTATTATTATATCCTCTCTTCAAAGCAGGCAACTGTTAAGGCCTCCTCAATGGCAGATAATAAAGCAGGCCTGTATTTCATCAGAGTAGATGTATCTTAAGTGCATGTTGACAAACATTGTTGATGCATTACCATGGACAAGGGAAGAGAAAAGAATGGAGTGATTCACCTGTTAACCGTAAAGCAGTGAGACCATAAATTATTGCTACTTACAGATTCTTCTCCTGGCTTACATCAGAATAACAACAAGAAAGAATTATGGAGAGAAACAGAACAGGACAGAAGTTAAAGACTTTGTCCTTGTTAGGTAGACTTATATCAGCATCCTGGCTCTGCTCTGTTGTGCATAAGTCACCTTACCTACCTAAACCTCAATTTCCTCATCTGTAAAATGAGATTAATATACCTTCCTCCAGGGTTCCTGTGCAGTTAAATTAAAAGAGCAAATCTATATGAAATTTATTAGCATTATACCTGGTGCACAGTAGATATGCAATTACAGTGGCCATTTTTGGTGTCCTTATTCTTATTAGTTGCATTGAATGGTTTCCTTATCGGTTTCACTTGGCACCATGTGGATGTTTGAAATCTCGTAACATCCAGCAGAGATTAGTAAAGGTTATTTTAAATATATAGTAAGAAGGTATTAGCTATGTAAGATTCAAATCAAGTGGCTGATCCGGGAAATACAGATTATTTTTTTCCCCTTCACTATTAAGATATTGCTTCTGAGCTGTGATTATCATTATCCCCTGCAGCTTAGATCCCCTCTCAGGGAGCAGCATTGCTGCCTCTGCTGGATATTTCCCATCTTATATGCCTTCAACAGCCCCACACCTCATGTACAAAGAGTTAAATAAATTAAATCTATTCCACCAGCTTTTGAAACGAAAAGGTAATATTTTTCCATTCCGTAGGCAGATTGAACCAGTTAACTTTCATAAATTAACATAAATTTGGTGGGTTTAGACTAGAAGTGTCTAGAGGACTCTGACACTTTAGAGTAATCTGCAAAAAAACAATAAACTGTGTATATGTCTGTTACAGATTTGTCGCAAACTAAATGGCATTCGTTTCACCTGTTGTAAAAGTGCCAAAGACAGGACGTCGATGTCAGTGACGCTTGAACAATGCTCAATCTTGAGGGATGAACACCAGTTACACAAGGACTTCTTTATCCGAGCACTGGATTGTATGAGAAGGTATCCTATATGTCTTCAACTTTCTTTCTTTTTTGAAAAAAATTGTATTGAAGTAGAGTTGATTTACAATATTTGTTAATTTCTGCTGTACAGCAAAGTGATTTAGTTATACATATATATTCTTTTTTATATTCCTTTTCATTATCATTTATCACGGGATATTGCATATAGTTCCCTGTGCTATATAATAGGACCTCATTGTTTCTTTTAGGTCATTTTAAGGTTTGGGTTTGTTTTTTGTTTCCAAATATGTATTTTACTGGAGGACTAAACATTTAGTTACTTCACTGCATTTCCATGGCTTAGAGCTGATGACATGAGAGATAACATAATTTTAAGTGAATACTCATTTTAGGCAAGAAAAAAAATGTGGCCAGATTTTGATCATCTCAGTGGAGGATATATTTCATAATACATTTAGACCTAAGTTGAAGGGCTCCGGTCCTTTCACATTTAACACTTGAAGAGCATAGTCCCTTTTCATACAAGTCGTTATGTGTATGCACAAAATAAAACTAAGTCGTTTTGCAAACAAAGCAACTATCCAAAAAATGGCAACTAACAGGTGATCTTCCCATGGCTTGAAGGGTGTTCCTATCTTTAACCTCCTTCCTAAAATTATTTTCACATCACTCATAATAAAGATGGGATTACACGGATCCTTTAAGATTGAGAATTAATACGGTTACTCTGCTGACATTTAAAATGTTCTGCCTGAAGTCATGTTTCTTGATTCATTTCCACAGTAATTAAATCTAAAGTCTAAGCCATAATGGGAAGGAAAAAGTGCCTCATTCACAACATCTGTCAGCAAGGACATACGTTAATTAAAAACTTTAGCAAACTTGTCTCTTTGCCACAAAGACCGACTCAGAAGCACAACAGAAAACATGGGACAGGCTCCCTGATCCCAGAAAGGAATGTCATGTGATGCTCTGAGAGGGCTGCTTCTTATCTGGCATGTCATTAGCTCCATTTTCTTTTAACTGCTACAGTCTTTCCATGGCGAGGGTGATGCTTGCCTGCGTTCCTTCTATGCTGTATGTTTTCCCCGCTAATGAGAGGGTTCTGAAGTCCTCTCTTTTACCCCATTTCATGTCTCTTGGCATTTTCGTTGTTCAGTGGAGTTCTACCATAATTTTTGGATAAATGTATGAGGATATCTTCAAGGCCTGACATGAGCATCTCAGCCATACAAAACATGTTTGGTTGTCATAAAAGACTTTTTTCAATAATAATCTCTCAACACTCACAGGGAAGGTTCAGAATCTGAGTATAAAATCTTCTAATGTGCATTTAAAAAGTACAAATGTCACTATGGATGGAACAAAGATGCCAGGTGAGGAGGGCAGAGCACACGACGTTACAGGCCAGAAACCCTAGAGGGCTAAAATGATTCAACCAGCATAAAGTATCTGGAAGGTGAAACTGTTACTTGTTTATTTAAGGTAGGGGTAAGAGAGAACCCTTAAATTAGAAAGGTAATTTTTTCCAATACATAAATAAAGGGCATATCTGTCATATATATGTTGAACTATCAAACTACGTATTTTGGAATAGCATAAAGGTTGTATGGACCTGACATTATATATACAACACATTTGCTAATGACATAACAGTTATGAGGATTTAGTTTGGGACTGTGAAATAAAAGTAAGGCACTAGAAATTTAATCCAAAAATACTAAAGATCTTAACTTCCATATCTCCACTACTCTAGTGAAATTTCAAATCTGCCAAATTTATCCTTCGGTTTTGTGTCTATGTGAGGGCTGCATGAGAGTGTGAGGGCTTGTCCATGTGTGTGTATGCGTGTGTGTGTTTGTGCGTGCATGTGTTTAAGGGAAATAGACGTGTTATTGTCTTGAATAACTGATGTCCTTTCCCTTTTTGGGTACTGTCTTACATCACAAGCCCATAGGTCTGTAGGCTCTGGCCACAGGGCAGAGTAGATGAGAGGATGCGGCTTTTGAGCCAGCTGACCTGAGTTTGAATCCAGGCCACATGCCACTTAGCAGCCAAGAGGAAGTTAATCTCATCCTGCCTCTTAGTGCCTGAGGCAAGTTAGTCAACCTCTTGGTGCCTCAGTCTTCTCCTGTGTAAAAATAGACATGCTAATAATAGTAGCCCGTCTTAGGAATGTCTCCAGGATTAAATGAATTGATATGTGTAAAGTGATTAGATCAATGTTTGAGAGACAGTGATCACTCTATGATATTTGTTAAGAAAATAAATATCAAAGGTCATGATCTTCCTGAAACAATCAAGTCTAGGCAATTATGAGCCTCGTATTTTTTTTGAATATATTATGACATACGGTTTGACTCCAATATCATATATTAAAATCTTGTAAATAAGCTTTCAAATGCAATGTTTTATCTATTTAAGAAAATAAGCTCTTTAAATACCACTTTGAAACTGTGCGTGTGTTTACAAATGCTGTGCTAATTATGGATGGATTGCATTCATTAAAGTAAGCCTGGATAGGTTTCTTAGAAGTATTTTTTATGTTAATGTGTATTATTGTATGCCCTTACAAATAATCATAGAATTTGAGATCAGGGAGTCACCTTAAAAATTTAGTCAAGGGCTTCCCTGGTGGCGCAGTGGTTGAGAATCTGCCTACTAATGCAGGAGACACGGGTTCGAGCCCTGCTCTGGGAGGATCCCACATGCCGCAGAGCAACTAGGCCCGTGAGCCACAACTACTGAGCCTGCGCATCTGGAGCCTGTGCTCCGCAACAAGAGAGGCCGCGATAAGGAGAGGCCCACGCACCACGATGAAGAGTGGCCCCCGCTTGCCACAACTAGAGAAAGCCCTCGCACAGAAACGAAGACCCAACACAGCCAAAAATAAATAAATTAATTAATTAAAAAAAAATTTAGTCAAACCTGCTTCACCTTATGAATAATGAAACTGAGCTCTACAGAGTGTTTCAGCAAAGACTACTCAGAAAATACTAGAGCCAGCACTAAAACACAGATGCCTTAGTTACGTTTTTTATCCTGTGCTATACAGTAGGACCTTGTTGTTTCCCTTAGTTGTTTTTTTTTCCTTTTTTATAAATTTTATTTATTTTTTATACAACAGTTTCTTATTAACTATCTGTTTTATACATATTAGTGTATATATGTCAATCCCATAATTATTTGGTTATGTATTTGACTACTGCACATGTGTTAGTTAAAATACTATTTAAGTCTTATGAGTCATAAGAACCATGTACTTTCAGAAATTGGAGACTGTGTGCAAGACCAGAGTGGTCTGCCCAAATCCTGAGACCTTGAAGAACAAACTCTAGTTCTAGAATGTTAACTCTTTAATTTCTACCTTATCTATCATGTTCACTATTGTATCTGGGCATTTGAGCACAGTGTCTGGTCCAGATTGAAATAAATATAAATAGTGGTTGAATAAACAAAGAACAGTCCAAATAGGAATTCATTCTGCTGCCTTCTCTTTTTCAGAACCGTGTAGCAACTTTTTCATCTGTTTTTAAAATTGTATTTTCAATTATGTTCTGAGATAGTAGTTCAGTTCTTACTTTTATGTCTAAGCCTTGTTTCCTAGGGTTGCACTTGGGTCTCTGTAGTTCAATGGTCAGTCAGTGATTAGCCAGAAGTTGTGCTCAAACAGTTCAATCCAGTAAGGCTTTCAACCTCTGCTGATATATCTTTGTAGGGACTGGGAAACATGTTCAAATTCAGGAGTTTTCGTATCCATCCTGCCTTTTCTTTACACCAGGCCCTATTAGGTCCTACTGGTCAACCCAGGATGTGTGGAAATTGATCAAAGCCCTCCATGGTTCTCTCATGTCCAGGATCTCATTTCCCATTACATTCATGGCTAGTCCACTGGTCTGGGGAGTGGCCCAAGTGAGAGTACAGGCTCAGGCCAGCTGTGAGGTTGGCAGTCAGCATTTGTTTGCCTCCAAGGACTCTAATGCTTCAGACAGTGCCTGGGAGTAGGCTTTTCTACTCTTCACTTCCAATGCACTCAGACCCTGGGGCAGCAAAGTTGCCAGTTTCCATGGCAGCCTCTCCCTGGTAGACGTTTAACTGAGAGGGGCAGGGTGGGAGCAGCCCCAGGCAGAAAGACCACAGACTCGCCCTCTTCTTACCTGCCAGTCAGCAGTTTTCCAAGAAGAAACTCTTTTCCACTTGTTGCTTGTCTTTGGCTTATTATTAGGGTCCGGAAATGGTCGGTTTTGACAATATTTTTCAGTGTCATGGTTTTGGGAGGAAGAAGAGGATTTGCAGAACTCTTTGCTCTGCCATCTGATGGACAGTCCCAGCCTCCAGACAGTGGCTGTTTCTGGGACATTAAAAAACTACATATATTTGGACCCTGTGCAGTTTCTCATTGAGGTGGATCCAGGGATCCAGAATTTTTAAGAACTTTACAAATATTCCAGGACACACACTGGATTAAAAGAAAAAAAAAGCTAGTGTTTTAAAGGAGTTTGATTTTTATGTTTTTAAATGTATTAAAGTTTTTTATTTTATTTGGCATCAGTTGCAGTTTATTTTATCTTTGAATTATTCTAATCACCTTCCAGGCTATTTACTCTGGATATTTTTAAAAGTTCACCGGGGTTATAATATCAATGTTGTGTTTGTAGTTTTAGTTTTTTCCTTATCTATATTAAATTTTTCTACTGTAGAGTGCTTATATCTGTTAAATTTTCAAATTATTTATGGATGAGAGAAATGTTATAGATAAAAAGAAATACAGCTTCATCTACCTGCTTGTTCAGAAGTCCCCTCACCAGAATAAGTTTCATGAGTGGGGACTTTTGTTATCTTGTTCACTGCTATATTTTAATTATCAGTACCTAGAATAATGCCTAGTTATAGTAGGTTCTCAATAAATATTCAATGAGTGAGTGAATGAATAACATAGTTTTCTAAAATGTTCAAGTCCTATAAGGAAGTTTTGTGCATACATGGGCATTTGGAAATAAGCAAATGAAATTATTGCTCAGTTGTGACATATTTATAAGCAGAAGTTCCAGAAGATGAAAGTGAAAGTTTTGGAGAGGTTTCAACTCAAATTCAAAAACAAGCCACAAACAATCTACCTTAAGGCACAGTCTGAATCTGTCAACCAAAATTTTAGAAACAGACATGAAATAAAACGGTGTTTATTTAGGGCTGCAGCCGGGGAGACACAGATTCAACAAGCATTTGAATTGTGTTCTACCAGGCTACAAAATGGGGGAGGCTTATAAAGGCAAAAACCCACAAGGTTACAGTTAGTTACATGAGTTGTTTATCAAGAATTATAATTGGAGCTGGCAAGAGTCAGGGTGCTTGTTAAGTGAGTATTGGTTGGGATCCCAAATGGTTGCATAGTTACAGTGGAAGACCTTGAGACCATAGGTTGCAGCTGGCAGGTATTGTTCTGAACACGGCTAGGGGTGTCCTTGGGTCTGGTACAGCTCAAAGGAAGTTCAGGTTCCCAGTGGTGCAGAGACTTGTCGGAGACCAGGTCCTCAATGGCTGCCCGACTGCATTTTTGTATGCCTGAACCATGATTACTCTATCATAATTTCAACGTGTCATTATACCCTCTGTACACTTTTTAAAAATTTCAGACTCTCTCTTTTCTTACATATCCAGTATTACTTATAGCTTCACACTCCCGACATGTGCTGCTAGCGACAGTCTGTTTGACTGAAATGGCACAAGATCCTCTTCAAATTAGCAAGTTGGCAAGGAGTGGGTAGGTCTGACTCTGTAAGGAACTCTTAGTGGTTGCCTATGTTATAAGACCAAAACAATGATTCTCACAGGAGTCCCACCACAGACTAGGTTCTGGGATAGAGCCAGGGTTGAGAACTGCTTAACTAAAGTCTGCCTCATTTAAAGCAGCCACCATTCAGTAATTGATTTTAATGGCTTTGTGGTATGTCTGTAAGCCTGGTATAACTATCCTTTCTTTGAGTTTTGAAGTCTATGTGTATCGCCAAATTCTCCCTTGATCATCTGTGGCAGGAATTTATGAAATGGTGGCTGAATAATCGGCAGATTTTTATTTTTAAAAAGAAAGGGATAATGCATTCAGTATCAGCACTCAGTTGTTTCTTATGGAGTCACCATTGAATGCTAAGAGCCATCTTGTCACAATGCGTTTGCCAAAAGCATATTTAGTAGGGACTTTGAAACTTATATTTGATTAATAGGTGATTGGGATTGGATTGAAAAATAATAAAATTTGACTGGATTATAAAATGTCATGTTTTATCAAAAAATAATTATGTCAGGAAATTTAATTGCCACTAAAAAGTAAATAAAAATTAAAATGCCAGTGCACTGTTATTTTCCCTTAAGAGGAACTCTAGGATTTTGTGTATATACAGTGTAGCAGTGTGACACCATATTGCTTAGTTGTCTGTCTGTAACTTTTATTTTCCTTATGTTACATTATTCTTCAATCTGTCATTCTATAATGGCTCTTTAAAGTTAAGATAGTTGGAAAGGGATGTGTTTATGTAGAACAGCCCAAGTGGGAGCATTTTCTCCATTATCACTTAGTCTTATCTCTTCCCTTGAGAGTTTCAGTGGTGTGTTTGCTGCATTATTTCAGTCCGTATCTGTGACAAGTAACAGTAATAAGCCCCGATGAAGTCACCGTCTTCTTAGGCATGCTAATAATTACGTGAAAACTTACCCCACTTAGGATGTTGTTGCTTCAGCTGCTGGTAAGGTGAAAGATGCTGCAGAGAGTCCACTTCTATAGAAATCATGTTACAGCAAATATCTCTTAACAAGATATCTACAGGTGAACCACCACAAAAGAACTGCTCTTCCTAGAGAAATCAAAGAATGACCTACAAAAAAACTTTCAACTTCCTGAACAAAATGTATGTGCTAATTTTAGGCTATCTTCTTCATACATTTATGTGTGTCAGATTATTTTGCTACTAAAAAGTAGTAGTTTTGAGATCTGTTTCTTTTCCCTAATTTGTTTGGTATTTAATTTTGTTTTCAAGTACCAGTGACTTGAGACCCTATAAGTATGGAGCTTATCATTCAGAGCCGGTACAAGCTTTAGACACACCTTTCCAAATAAGTCACTTCTCTCAGTTCCTCAAATTATTAACTGAGGACCTAGACATATAAGTGTATGGAATATGTACTTTTCATTTAATTTAATGAAATAAAATGTAAATGAATCTAATTTAAATAGATTTAACTTCTGCCACAAACACGGGTTTTTAAAGTCAAGAAGACCTGGGATTAAATCCTTCTTCCAGCAATTATTTCCTGTGCCGCTTTTAAGTTAATGAATCTCCAGGCCTCAGTTTCCTCATCTGTAAACCAGGAGTAACTATGTCTCTCTCTCTCTCTCTCTCTCTCTCTCTCTCTCTCTCTCCTGTAGGTGTTGTGTTAAATGACATCACCTATTTGAATTCTCTATGCCCGGCGGATAATAGGTGTTATGCTTAATAAGTGTTACCCTGTTCTCCATGCTTTCCCCATTTTTACCCACCCTACTTAACCTTTCCTGTCCCATGTTTGTCTAAAAGGCCTCCTCTGAGACTCCTGAAATTGAGGAATTTTCCTGGTGTTCAAGATCTTAAAAGAAAAATCCCAGGATTAATACTTGTTTTCTAAAAGGCTTAAACTCCTTCAGTGACTTTGGGCTAGAAGGTCTGTAAGCTTTGCTAGAGCTCAACTAATAACTTCAGGGGCATCTAGGAGCAGCTGAGCCTGGAATAGGAGGTTAGCGCTCATCTGTGGTCCCCAGAGAGCAGTGCCTCAGCACTCAGCCAGTGGAACTTGGGAATGTCCAACTCTTGAATGACCCCAGACTTTACTGAATATCCAGTAAATAATGAGCCAGGACCCCACCTCAGGAAATGACCTGGGCAAATGTAATCATTAGCAGAAACATGTCACCATCGTATTCGTAGTCAAATGTAAACAGTTATTGAGTATCTACTATGGCAGTGTACCAGGCTAAGCAAAGGGAGACATAAACTTGTAATAATAAAAGCAACTAAGAGTCAATGAGTTCTTGCTATGCACTAAGAACTACATGAAACATCCTATGTGAGGAACCTTTATTAATCCCCACAATGAGAATATGAGATAGATGAGGTCACATGCCTAAAACTAGTATTATTAGAGTGGATCAGAGGAGAAAAGGAATCATTGTGGGTTGGGTGGTCCTGAGGGAGGTAGGATTTGAACTGTGTCTTCAGGATGAGTACAATTTAGGTAAGTAGCAAGGAAGAGTTAGGAGGTCTTGACTAGGAATATCTAAGTGGTTAAGGCTAAGAATATTATTTATTAATTCATCATATGCGTTGGGTGTTTTCATTTCCATAACTATGGTCTCATAGTGTGTGTCACCCTCAATGACTCATATTCTTCAGCTGATATCATGTTTTTGAGATCTATGGTCATATACAAGGTCTAGTTCTCCCCTTTGAATAGCTGTTTAGTATTCCTTTGTATGAACAGACCACAATTTACCTATTCCCCTATTGAATTTTATGTTGTTTCTGATATTTTGGTACTATAAGCATCAGTGTAATAGACATAGTCACATGTATAACTATGAACACAAGTATGAGGGTACATAAACGTATAAGTGGAATGGGTGGTATTTATATTTTCAATTTTACTAGATGCTACCAGATTGCCCTTCAAAATAGCTATACTAATTTATATCCCACAAGCCACTCACACATGCTCCCATTTTCCCACAAGCCCCAATATTTGTATGATAAGAATTTTTACCAATCTAATGGGTAAAAAGTGCTATTTTGGCTTAATTTGTATTTTCTCAATAATAAGTGATATTGAACGTCTTTCTAAACATTGATTGGCCATCTTGGTTTCCACTTTTGGTAGCTGATCTTTATTGCTTCATATACTGAGGGTTTACATATAACTGTGACTTTTAAAAATGTGACTTTATAAGGCACTGGTTTATGGTGTTTAAGTTTTAGAAAAGAGGGTTTCAGCAGTGGTAGTTTTAAAAAATATATTTTTATTTGTTTTCTTTATTTTCTTTAAAAATGAAAGCACAGTGAAATAGGACAGAAGGGTCTCTCGGATTTGGAAAGAGAAATGTACAGTGTTTTGACAGGAGCCTGTGATGTGATGAGACTTTTTTGAACTCCACTTTAGACAAGGGAAGGAAACTTCCAGCTGAGACACAACAAAAACCTATAGGTGATTAGGGAGATGATTGATGCCTTTGCACTTGGAAAATGAGGTACAGCAGGAACTAGTCCTAGAAAGGGCTTGTTCTCATTAGAGAAGCCAGAGATGCAGGCAGCCCAGGCCTGAATGATGTGTGCAGAGCAGTTATGCCAAAACCCAGCAAGTTAATTTATGCTCCCAGAAGGTTGAGACACAAGACTCAAGGAAGCTAGTGCTGTAGCCTCATATTGTTGAACTTCAAAGCCATGTTCAAGGAGAGAAACAACTTGGAATTAAACATGTGGATATAGAACAAATACCGTAGTTCTATCTCAGATTCTGTTTGCTTTTAAAGTTTACAAGTTTGTTAGGGCATTCTGTTCCCATACAGTAGTGCTTCCCCAATCTCAGTCATACATTTAACCACCTAAAGGTTTTTTTCCACAAGTGTCGCGTGAACAGTCATTTATTTTAGCCTTGACCTGGGCATGGATGTTCATGAATTCATACAATTGTTATGTTTGTCCTAATGCACGTGAGAATAAATCCCAAGCTATTAAAAATCAATGCATGGGCTTCCCTGGTGGCGCAGTGGTTGCGCACCCGCCTGCCGATGCAGGGGAACCGGGTTCGCGCCCCGGTCTGGGAGGATCCCACGTGCCGCGGAGCGGCTGGGCCCGTGAGCCATGGCCGCTGAGCCTGCGC
>NC_041220.1:25034615-25096676 GCF_002837175.3 Physeter macrocephalus | reverse complement strand
CAAAAAAAAAAAAAAAAAAAAAAAAAAAAAAAAAAAAAAAAAAAAAAAATCAATGCATTGTCAGTGTACCGCGTAAAAATTCCTGTCTTCATCAAAGAACTTACTATACTCAGGTAAACACTGTCATTACAAGGGTTTCAATCCTCCTTCTAACCTGAATTTTGATTGTAGTGCTCCAGTCTGTAGCCCAGGGTCACAAACTGAAAGTCTTCACGGGCTACTGTCTAATGAAAACTGGGCTGAGAGGCAATAGAGTTTATGAAAAAGCAGCCAAAATACTGC
Organism: Physeter macrocephalus; assembly: GCF_002837175.3. Taxonomy (NCBI): domain Eukaryota; kingdom Metazoa; phylum Chordata; class Mammalia; order Artiodactyla; family Physeteridae; genus Physeter; species Physeter macrocephalus. Next base: position 25,096,394 of record NC_041220.1, on the reverse strand, counting down.
AAACTTTTCTCCTGATCAGAAGATCTCAGACGACAAAGAAGTTCAAATGCCCAGTGTAATACATTTATACCCGAGGATAATGATGTCAAGTTCTATGGGCAAAATATATCATGCACAATTACACCGCATTCTCTTCCATTCATTGAGCCCATCAGAATTTATGTGAATGTGAATGACATCTTTATAGGGATCAAGGGTGTAATTTATAAAACATATCATTTACAAAATTGGTAGCTGATTAGTAGTAACAAGTCACATGTGATATTTCTCAAGTATCACAGCATTGTTTTGGGGATTTCACTGCACTGAATCCTCTAAAATCTAACCATCGAGACACCTGAGTGGAGAGCAGGATGTCAGGTGAAGTAAGCACAGACAGTCCCTGGCTTAAGAGGGTTTGTCTTAGGATTTGGGGACTTTACAATGGTGCAAGAGGAATACGCATTGAGTAGAAACTGTACTTGGAATTTTGCTCTTTTCCCAGGGCTAGTGATATGCAGCACAGATACTCTCTCGTGATGCTGGCGGGGCAGCCACAGCTGCCATTCAGCCACGGGATCATGAGGGGAAACCACTGATACACTTAGAGCCATTCTGTTTTTCAGTTCAGTATTTAATCACTTATAGGAGATATTCAAGGCTGTATAAAATAAGCTTTGTGTTAGATGATTTTTGTGCAACTGTAGGTTAATGTAGGTGTTCTGAGTGTGTTCAAGGTAGTCTAGGCTAAGCTATAATGATCTGTAGGTTAGATGTATTAAACGCATTTTTGACTTATGATATTTTCAACTGAAAATGAGTAACGTAAGTGTTCTGAGCACTTCAAATGTATAGCATTCTTTAATAAGCTTTTTCTTTTTTAATATAGTGGGCTCATTCCTAGTTCAGTTTTATGACATAACCCTTGCCCTGATATAACTCTTTCTCACAATCCATTCTTGATATCTTACTAAATTTTATGTATCCATTTAGACTGTCTTAAATTCCTTTTAAAACAAGGTGGGATGTGAATACTTAAGAATAAAATCACATAAAGCATTCCCTACCTGCTAGGCTCAAGGCTTTTCCTAAATCTGCTCTTAGCCCTCATCAAATCAAGTTGAATAATACTGATTTGGAGTTTTTTCTAACAGCAGAAAAAAAAAATCTAGTCTCTTACACATAATAACTGAATTTTTGTGTTTTCAAAGTGATGTCTGTCTTCTCAACTATTTGAGAAAATAATGACATGATATTATTGTATGCTTCAGAGTTTGAAAATCACCTTGACTGCTGTCTTGCTCTAGAAAATAGAAATACAGTAGATATCATCTGTTGTTCAGTTTCTGTTCCCTAATTTAATTTTATAACAAATTCAGAGATGGAATCTTTGTAACAGATAGGTTTTTTTTAATTTTGTGATGAAGATGTTTTTTCTCTTGGAAAGACTAGAACAAAAGTGAGAAAAAGGCATATTAGAGCTGTCAAGAGATATTATTTTTGCCAGAAAAGGAGGGGACAAATGCCTTCCTCTTCACAAGAATGAATTGATTTTACAGCAGCTGCTCTTGAAATAGACACATTTATTGAAAACTCCTACTGATCTCCAATCCCTATAAAAAAAGGAAAACCATTTTTTCTATAAGAAAACAAAAATCTCACATACATATATGCAAGGTCCATGTGATCAAATATTACATGGTCATAAAGTCAAAAGGCAACTGAGGCAGCTGTGTAGACTTGCCATGGGTTCAGCTTGACCACGTGAGAAATGTGTGGAAAACCCAAATTCCAACAAGCATTTGCTGAGTTTAATCTTTTTCCTCTGGGGTTGGATTACATAAATATGATTTTATTGCACATGTTAATAATTTTAAAGTTGCTAATAAATTGTGTGGTTCCTGAACAAGAGTATAGATGCCCTACATAATTGGAAATCAATTCTAAATCATGAAGCTTTATTTGGGGGCTAAATAAATCTATTTTTAGAAAGTAATATTATTTGATATTCATGTAGTCTGTTATAACCTCCCCAAAGGGCAATCCTTGACGTTCCTTTATAAATTAAAACCGTATGTTACTGAGGTTACGGTTTCAGATCATAATGGAAAATGGAAACTATTTTGTTTCTATTTACGGCAAGGTAAAAGAAAGTCATGGGTTTTTTTGCAATCTGCTTTATATAGTTTTATGATAAATGTGTCTGTGTTTTTTGCCACCTTCACTCACATCCCTTGAATAACAAAAGAAGGAAACACTAACAATCTTGGTATGGACTCTGGGATGAAAGGAAAATGAGAAATAGCCCATATTTTAAAAAGCTTTAAGAATTTGGGGCTGTTGATATATTAGTGCTAATGAAAAATGAATTTATGTGTGTGTATTTTTTAAATTTTGAGTGTAATTTAAAAGTTAGTAATTGCCCTTTGAATATCCTTATCTCCAACTAAATGTTAAAATGGTATTAGCACATTTTGCTGGTATGTTGCTGAACTCTGCTAATTTCCTCCTGGAGTTTGATTAGTAATGGAAGCAAAATTTTGATTTAATTCATTTTATCACAATCAAGAAAAAGCAAAACTAAAAGATCTTGAAAGAATCTGGACCTATATGTGTGGAAGATAGGGGAAAAAATAAGCTTTCTGATTCATGTAAGGTTCGATGAAGTAAAGGCATATGTCAACTTTCATGTCTTATGGACCCCTCGGCCAGGGTGGATGGTAGGGGTCTTCCAGTCAGGAAGAGCATTTTTTCCCCTACAGAGGCAGGCTTTCTGCTCGCTCAGATCATCTGGACTCAGTATTTTCCTCGGAAGCTAAAAGAGAAAGTTGCTACAAGGAAGATAGTCTGTACTCCTCATAGACGTTGACCTCTCCTCCAAAGGAAAATGCTTGGCAGTCTGATATTCTTGCCATGCCCTTCCAAAAAATAAATAAATGACTACTGAGGCAGCATTCTTATTCACATATAAAAGAAACCTTTTGTGCCATTACCCTCGTGTGTTCTTATATCTCTAGTAGTACCAAGATACCTAAGAGCAACTTATTTCAACTTAGGTCAAAAATTTTATTGAAGAATCTGAACAAGTATCATCAACATTGTTTTTTTCCCTATATCAAGACATATACCTGAGGTCTAGAATATGTTTTTCTGTTGAATCCATGTGGAAAGGGAAGCTAGGTATCTTCTAGTCCAAAACTTGGCAAAATCTTAGGTAGGTGAATATAGGCTAATAAAGTAATAATTTCTTAATCTAGATATTGTACTTAAGTCTATACCAGCCCTTTAATTAAGTTTGGTGGAAGGTTTTTCAGTGGAAGGTTCTTCAGTGGAAGGTTCTGTACTTGAATGTAACGTGATGGTTTGCAAGAGCAGGCATGCTGGAGTAAAACAGGACATTCCTTTCTTGACCCTGAACTGATTCCACTGTGAGAAGATGTTCTTCTCTGAGCAACGGTGAGAATTTAAACAGAAATGACTGGGGCAAGTTTAGATCCCTGTGTTGGAGGAAATAGTCTAAATCTACTTCAGAGAATAATGCCACTTTTTTTTTTTTTTCAAAATGAATTTGGCACCCTTGTAAGACTTATGACCCAAATAAAATAACTAAAACGAAAAAGTAAATTGCAATGAACTTTTTAAATATTACTCTTTGACTTGCTTTTGAGGCCAAAGATATAGATATTGAGCAATATATAAGTGTATATATATGTATATAAATTATTTAATATTTGCTTCGCTTAGACCTAATTTGATCTTGTGTGTAAATTACACCTTGATTCAGATGACCCAATCATTATGACTTGTGATATACCCATTCTTACACTACTCTTTCAACATCTATGTTTAATATTAAGTAAAAAAAAAAAAAAAAAAAAATTCCATCATGTTATCTTGTCAAAATGAGACAAATTGAGAAAAGGAAACTAACCATATGTTGACACGTCACCTTCCCCCAACTATGTCAGAGTACTTACTTTGCTCATTACTTTCATGGGTTGGTGAAGGACCACAAGCTTTTGGTACAGAATAAAATATTATTTTTCAAGCCTTGATTGTTATTCTCCTAAAAGTCAGTTTTCAAACCACCTCCATTTCTGTGCACTTGTAACTTTTCATATTAGTGATATTTTAAGACTGAAACATTTTGAAAGGAATTTAGAGATTACCTAGTGACCCTGCCAACCAAGGCAGGAATTCTTTATACAACATCCCTGACAGATTATCAGCTAACCATTACTTGTGCATATCCAATAGGAGGGAGGTTGTCACTTTGTTTATCAACCCATTCCATAGTTAGACAGCTATAGATTTTATAAAATGTACCTTCATGTTAAGCTGAACTCTGTCACCCTAGAACTTCCGGTCATTAATCCACTCATCTGCCTAGATCAACATAGAGTAAGTCAGTATCTCCTACATTTTGTCAACCCTCAAGTATTTGAAGATGGTTGCCATGTTCTGCTTAATTGTTTAAATCCCTTTAAGAGGTAAAATTACATGCCACTCCTTCTCCTTCCTAAAATAGATTGCCACCATCTCTCAATGCACTCTTTGTCTTTATGCCCTTCATAAATAACTACAAACAACATTAAACACCATGTTCTGAATGTAATACGAACACAGAGTAAAATAGGACAAAGGTCTGCATATCCCTCCCTCCGTCCCTCCCACCTTCCCTTCCTTCCTTCTTTCTTCCTTCCTTTATATAATGCTGACTATGTACCAGGCACTTTTCTAAGCACTTGACAAATACTAACTTCCCCAAACCTTATTTTAAACCTAAGGATTAAATCTTAAAATGAGGAAACGGCCCCAGAGGGGCTAAGTGACTTGTTCAATGCCTCAAGGCTAGCATGCGGTCTGAGGCCATCTGACTCCAGGCCCATGCTTCTAAGAGCCTAGGCTGTCTCTCTTAATCTATATTTAGCTCTTTGTTCCTGGATCCATAAACTTCATGACCTTTATAAAAGAATTTTGTCTCACTGCGTAATAAATTGAAACATGTAGTCCTTTGTAATATATACTGCTGCCTAACAAGCTTTCTCCCAAGCTCTACTGGGATAATTGATATTTTGTGATGAACTTTAAATGTGTATATTTTTATTCTTGTTAACCTTACCCATGAGATAAGTATGGTGGCCCAAATAAGTATGGTGGCCACATTATATATTTTCTATGCTGTAAGAAATGGGGCTGAGTTTTATAACAGAACAGATTTCTAAACAATGATATCTAACTAATAGGTAATTTAAGGGCTCTTTAACCAAACATCTATGTAAATAAGTAAACAAATGAATATTTAAAAGAGAAATTTCATAGAGACAGTCTTCTTGGGCACAGTGAAACACCTACATTGAAAAATCGTGCAAGGTGCAAAACCAAAACTTTGTCATGTGTACATAGCATGTAATGACTCTGGAACCAATTGTGGTTGATTGTTTGCCTAACCAGATGACAAAGTCTTAACCAAGTTTGCAAGGTAGTGAAATAGACCATTTGGACTTGGTTCAAGTTCACTTCAGCTCCCCACTGAACAAGCAGGGCAATGATGTCAAAGAGAACAGGATATCAGTGAGGAATTGCAGTTACAAGGGACCTGCATTGTTCCTTTTTCTCATAAAAGCCCACCCAAAGTACGAAGCGGGGAAAGTGAAGTGGACAATCAGACCCCTGAGCTAGCTCAATTTTGTGCCGTTGGTGGGCTGGAGCCACGTCTCCCTCAAGGTCTGTTTACCACCACAAAAGGCAAATTTACAGCCTGATGATGACCTACTTCTTTGCTCTGTTTCTTTCTGCAGCACAGGGCTTACATAGGCTGTTCTTGGTTGACCAGAACCCTATTCGTTGTTCCTACCAAAGTATTTCATTTTATTCCAGGTCATTATTCCACTATGGCAGAAGCCATTAACTGTAAGGAATTGAGGGTTCTGAGTGCGCTCTTATATCAAAGAAGAAAGCACTTTTTGAGTGCATATTATTTACTGAGCATAATGCTTCATGCTAAAGATATATATATATATATATATATATATATGAATATGATGTGTTTCTTGTCCTCGAAAATCTTCAAAGCCTTTTGGGAGAGAATCACATGCAAATAAATAATGGCGGATTAAGTTTTTATGATATTGTATATAAACTGCTTTTGGAAAAGCAGTTAAGGGAGCAGTTAATTCCCAGAGAGGTGAGGGGAGGGGAGTGTGGGATACTGTCGGGGCTTCAGAGAGAAGGTGACCTCGGTATTATTATGAGACAGGTAAATTAAGAAAGAACATATTTCACCCACAAGAGACATTGATGTTTCTTAAGAAAAAAAGCTACTGATTACTCTCGAATTTTCAGCATGTTTTACTAGAGACCTAAGATTGGCACGTATTGACAGTAAATATAAAAGTAGATTACTTTATCAAGCTATGACTTCTGAGAAAGCAATGACCTTAGAAAAACTAGAAATATGAGTTTTATAAGTATCCAGGTTTAGGAACCCCTATCCCTCTGCAAATACATAGCTTTTCTCCATGATTTTTAACCCGCCTGCACCTTCCCCCTTTATAAGTGGCTTCATCAGACTGAGGCAGCCAAGACAGTATATCTGGGCTAGAAATCTGTGATACAAACCAAAACCTAATTTCTCCCATTAGATTCAGTTTTAGATGACCTCCTTTCAATTCTTGTAAACATCATTACTACTCAAATTCACCTCTATCCTTTATTTTAAGAATGAGGAGAAGCTTGTGTTAGAGCCAGACAGCTTGCAATAGATAATCATAATTGAATTTTTGTGCAAGAACCCTCCCCATTTGTTGTAACACTAGACTAAGTTTTTTCAATTTTATTAAAAATATTACTTCTGCAAAATAGAATTTCATTTTAGCTTCTCTAGTCTCTTTTTAAAAATCTCAAACCCTTCTTGCTCTTGAGTATCTCATTCATAATTGTTAGGCGAGAGTGGTATATGAATTCTGCAGTGCATTAAACATAATATTGGACTAGAAGGTAACTAGTCTCTTGAACTATTGTAGGCTGTTGGAATAGAGAGCAAATTGGACCTGAAATAGCTTCCTCAAAGATGTTCTAAGGAAAAAAAAAATTAAAAGCACGGTCTGAGAAATAATAGCCCAGTGATAGAGTAATGTTTATTTTTAAATCGTTTGTGAATGGGACACAGGTGGGTAGATTAATTGCCTCCTTTCTGCTATTTACTTGTGCTATTTTCAAGAATTTAATAGGCATTATCTCATCAGCTTTAAAGTATATATGAGAATCAGATAGAAGATAGAAAATAACTTCCCTATTTGACAAAGACCTGCTTTACTTTATGAATTTGGGGTTGATGGTTGTATTTACCATAGGCTCTTCCATATGAAAAGTCCAGAGTTCATTTGTACCTCAAAGTTGTGTGTATCATTATAAATGACAAGAAGGAATGCAGAGTTTAAATCTGTTTTTAGGTGCTTCTTAGAAATCTGTGATTGTCATTATTAATAGTGGTCTATTTAACTATCAATCCAAAGTTAATGCACTGTGCTACTGAAAATGGATACATAAGAGTTAGCTCCATGGTTCCTGTGACTTTGGAATTACAGATGCACAGAGTGGGTCCACAAGCAATATTAATTGAAATAATGAGGCCAAGTCAAGAATCTAAAAAGTTCAAACTAGTGAATAGGATCTTATACACACATGTATATACTTGGTCACTCTTATGTCACAAAATGCTTAGTAAGCAATCTTCAGCTAGTGATTATAGTTAAAATTAGATGATTGTGAAGCATGCATGCAAATTCAGTATAGCAGATCATTCTGAATAAAGTCACACAGATATAAAGACCTTCGTCTATTCCTATTTTACAGACAGTGCGTAATAAAGATTGTCACTTATGTACGTTGTTATCTCCATTGCCTAAATACTTAATACTCGACAATGTCATTATCTGTCTGTGGATATATTTAAGCATGATTTAGGAATCCTTTGTGACTACCCAGCCTCCCATAATCACAGCACTAGTTTTAGTAATACATTGGAAAAATATTAAAATAAATGTTGCAGATCCTTAATACAGGCAAGCAGACACCCACAATTAAGTTAGTTCTCAAAAGAAAAAAAAAAAAGGACTCTCTGGACTATCAGTGGAATAATCTGATTTTTAGTTTATTGTATGTGTGTATATAGTGAACTATGTCAAACTCTGTGTTTTCAGACCCAGAGGCAATCACTCTCTCTATCATCATGAACCATCTTCCTCTAAGCTGCACAGTAAGGATAACAAAACCCATTTCAGTCTCAATTTTAGTTTAATTCCCAGCTGGAACTTGAAATGAGACTGCAATGAACTTGAACTTGCAGCAGCGATTATCTCATACGTGCACATAAAAGTGTTCAGATGCAGTAGCAGTGTTTCCAGATACTACACTGAAGGCATTCACTTTTGCAGAAACAGATGAAAAATGGAGTGTCGGACTCCCCAGATTACTACACTGACCACAGGGCAGCCAGCAGGTTTTGTTGTATTTTACTTTCTATATAACAGGATGACAGAACGGCATGATAGCATGATCAGAATATTTTTTTTAGATGACCTGTAGAGCTACATTTCCATCAGAAGTTTCTAAATTAATGCATAAAATGTCAGCAAATGTTATCTGAAGAAAACACATGAAGGCAAAGGTTGATGATGTATATCACTAAGTGCAGTTAGCAATACGTTGATGAGAATTATAAAATATTTCTTAAAAAGAAGAACAGATCCCCCCAGTGTCCAAATCGTTCCCTAACACCATTTAGGCTTTTAGGAAGACACATTCATTCCTTTGGCTGTCATAGGCATCATTTAGTATTTTATTACTAAAGCAGTGAATTACATTTTGTGAACATGGATGAATGATTGTGCCTACTTATGCATTTAATAAGCCAGAATTCAAGTAGGAATAAGTTAAGCCTCCACTAGATGAGGGAATGGTTGCTGGAGTTTATGTCACCGGGAAAAAAAAATCGACACAAGAAAGACCTGAGTTGGGGTTCTTATTGTATCATTTTTACTCTCTGGTAGAGAGATTGCCAATTAGTAACTCACTATCATCCCACAATTTTCTACATGTAGGTTATCTTCTCCATGATTTCTTAGAGATTGAAAGATGTGGGTAGATTCTGAGTTAAACATTCAAGCATATCTAAAGTATTTTTTGAGAAGCTGGCCCATGACTACAGGTACAATTTTAACTTCTCTTGAGGTGAGAATGTGGTGGCCTGCCACTGGGACAAAGAATATGAGTCAGGATCTCTCATGTTTCTTAATCAGATACCGAGGTTGGCACTACTATCACCAGTGTCTAGAAACACCCAGATTTCCTTTCTGTTAATAACACAGAATGTTGGCATCTACTGAGCATCTGCTTTGGATCAGGCATTACCATTTCTCACAAAATTCCCTCCCCAGAATGCCTTCTAGAAACTCATCCTCTGTGTAGAATTCATATTTATGTTGAAACACACATCTGATCAGTCCCCTCCTACGTGCTTAAGAACAGGTCAGTGACCTGTCATGTGATCACTCATTTCCTGGCCTTTTCCTTCTCACACTTTAACGAAAAATTACAAAGTGACCTCCTGAGAAACACCTGCTCAAGTCCAAGAACTAGCATGTTTCTGGCTCCCAAAAGCCCCCAACACATTTATATATTGAAGTCCTAGGAAAACTCCACTATAAAGAAGCTTGACTTTTGTTAACCCAGTGCTACACATCCATCGAAACTCATGGGACACACTATGGGAAATTCTGTCTTAGGAAACTAGGCAATTTAAGCACTGTAAATTTTGGCCAGTAGATAAGATAAAGGCATTACTTTCAAAATGATATTTAATGAAAGTATTCAATGTATTCTTTGACTGTAGGAGTTTTCAGAGAATTAATGTTATTTTATAAATATGTACCTTTTAAAGGAGAAGTAGAGAGAAGAAAAAGAAACCTCTGTGTTTAATTTATACCTATATGTGATTACTTTAGTTTATATTTATTAACATAGAAGAACATGGGTTATACTTAAGTAATCAGGTAGCAATTTCTGGAGAAACAAATTTTAAATAAGTAATTCCTAGGGAATAAATGAACTAGTTTCCTAATAAAAGAGCAACATCATTTCTCTTTAGAAACCATTATGCATTTTAATAACTTAGTATGCATCCAACCTCTCTAATTATCGTTATCTAAATTGAATACTTATAATTATTCAAGGTATCAATATTTGAACAAAAATCCAAATATATATTAATGATTTTTGATTGTAAGTATTATAGCAAAACGTTATTTGTAGTGAGGTGGACCTAGTCATACAGCGTGAAGTAAGTCAGAAAGAGGAAAACGAATAGCTGATTCACTTCGTTATAAAGCAGAAACTAACACACCATTGTAAAGCAATTATACTCCGATAAAGATGCTAAAAAAAAATCATCAGAATTAAATGGTTATTTCAGGTAGACTACAATGAATTATAAGATTCATTTTTTTCATTATAAGATTCATTCAGTTCTTTTGTTATATATGGTTAAATTAAACATGCACTAGAAACATAAGAGAAATAAACACCATAACGTGTAATAATAAAAGCAAGCAAGCAATATTCTACAAATAAAATATCTTTTAGTTCAAAAGAATCAAACTGTCCAACAGCCCATCAAATTTGTATTTGTAAAGTTTAGAAAAATATTTAGAGAGAGTAATACAATATGCATTGTTAGAATGTATAAATCATTAGAACAAAGTATTATTTGAAATAATTCTTAAATACTCTTTTCTTAAAATCATTACTGTGCACTGCAACTTTCATAGAGATGATTCTTTGTTACATTGTATGTTTTTCATTAGCCATTAGTAAAAGATCTTGTAGATTATTCCATTGCCATTTATTCAATAAATAATTTGCAATATATATAATGACACCAATAATTATATCTACCATTTATTGAGCACATATGTTTGGTATGCTAAATATACTATACGTGTACGGGTTTGTTTATGTATATGTGTGTATTTAACTTTCATATTAACCTGTATGTGACAATATTATCATCTTCGTTTTAAAGATGACAGAACTAAAGTTTAGCAAAATTATGCAGCTTGTCCAAGTAACACAGGTAGCAAGAGGCAAAGACACATTCAGACCCAGGATTGTCTTACCAGTATATGAGCAGAGTGCTATAAAGAAATATAGAATCACTATATAATATGTACAGTGCTATCTACTGGGAATTTTTTTTAAAAACCTAATAATTTATAGAAATAGGAATCCATAGGCTAATAATCTGTATTCTGGCTTTCAATCAGCTGTTTGCTTTTTATTAATCTTTCTCCAATGGGAAGTAATGAGAGCGACAGCTAATTCCTGTTTTACTGAAATGTAATCCATTAGGATACAATCCTCTAAAACCGAAGGATAAGCGTCCTGATAGATTTTAGCTTCTTGTTTCCCTATAAGAATCTTGGTTCATACCTAGATTAACTTTGGGATTTTATTTATACAAAGTCAGGTGTCCATGATCCCCTAACCAATTTCTTGGCAACTGCCTTTCAATGAATTACTTGCTTTTATTTAGAGGAAGGAATTAAAAGAATGCAAGTCAGTATTTTAGCCATGTGGCTCTGGAGCTCAACAACCTGACTAAAAGTCGTAAAATCAGCTCCTAAATCAATGGCACATGGATATGATCCACGGACACTTTGTTAACTGATTTGTGATTTGGGGTAATTAGATACGTCACCTGGATTGTCTTCCATATTTCTTAAGACTTTACCTTTTAATGAATCTCTCAAATTGTCATTTATTATTTTGACCATAAAATTAATTCCTGCCTATTGATATATTCACCTTTCTGGAAGGAAATATATTTAATGTTCACCACATAACCACACAACTCATATTTTGGCTAAGCGCAACACTGTACTAAGTCTTGAGTGTCAATCATAGCTAATATAATTGGTTTTACTGCCTGTATTGCTTTAGTTTATGGTTTTCCTTCAGAACCTGTCATACATAATATACACTTCTTGGTATGGTCTCAACTGCTGCTGCTGCTTTTTAATCTCATGTTTTCTTCCCAGCCCGTTGTCATTTGACTCCCATCCATCAGGCCACTGAAACTGTTAGTTGAACATCACCGATAACTACTTCCTTGTCAAAGCCAGAGATGTAAAAAACAATCATATTTGTATTAGATCTATGTCTCATACTTGAGTCATGTGTTGACCTCTTTAAGAAGAGAGAATTATTATATACTTTCCCTTCTGACGTAAACTGTTTTTAGTATGTTACTAACATATAGCCAAACATAAAACCAGGTATGAACTGCTCGTGCCTTTAGCTAGCACTTATACAACTATACAGCCAAAACAAATATACAAATTACACAGAACAAAACCAACAAAATTTGAGTTAGCATAATTCCTTTTGTATGACATGATACTGGTTTGCTGAAGTTAAATCGCATGTGAAAGCAGTTCAGTTTGCCTATACGTTCTGTGCTATATGATACAATTCTCCCATCACTTATTTTTTTAAATGAGTAGAAAAACTTTGGGTAGCGTGTGCCGTTATTTCAACTTGCTGCCTCTTAGACCCAAAGCATCATGAGTGTGCTAGGCAACCCTGCATTGTTCTCTCACTGCCCATGATGACGGCATGTAGAAGTTGGGACCAATAGAATCATGAACAGTGATGTAAGGCTTAATTAATTACTTGTTGACTGAAATTCTGCCATTTCTTCCCTTCAACATGTCTTTGGCTTTGACAGGTTCTCTCTGCCACCCTGGTCTTTTCTCATTTGCCTCACACCTTGATTACTTCAATATGCTCTTTCTTGGTTTTTCTGCTTCCAATCTCTCTACTTCAATCTACCCTGCATAGTATTTTCAAACTAATTTTTCTAAAACCCAAGTATAGCGTGTAGAAACATATAATCTTGTAGTGTCATTTCATCTCTTTGTTGGACCATGCCCTGTTTCTCTCCCTCATCTTTTCACCATGTTTTTACATAAATACATGCCCCTACACTCTCATTCAGCAAACGTGTAACAAACATAACAAACACCACAAATCCTTGCCTCTATCTTTTTTCTTTTTGTTCTTTGTTAATACCTAGGAGTCCTCTCTCCTTCCCTCCATCTCACTCAGGCGGCATACGCTAGGGCTGTCCCAGGCTCACTGGAATGTGTGGTCACCCTAAGCCTAAGCCCACACTGAGAACTCTTTAGATTCAAAACCTTTATTTCATTTTATATTGGAGTATAGTCGACTAACAATGTTGTATTAGTTTCAGGTGTACAACAAAGTGATTCAGTTATACATATACATGTATCTATTCTTTTTCAAATTCTATATAATACAAAATAAAAAGTTTAAAAAGAGAAAAAGAAATCCCTTTTGAGCACATAGGTGTTTATGCTAATGAGATTTCTGAGACTGGAGCCCCTAAATAGCAAGATGGGGTTGGTCATCAGAAAGACCAACAGAATAGAGGATTGGGAGGGGGAGCGGCTGGAAATTAAGCTCTATAAAAACTCTTGAACAAAGAGATTTGATCAACTTCCCGACTGGTGAACACATCCAAATGCTGGGAAGGTGACACACCCCAGTTCCATGAGGGACAAAAACTCCTGTGCTGGGGACCCTCTGGACCTCACCCTATTACCTCTTCATCGGATTATCATCTTCATTATCATATATTTCATTCATATTGTAGCATGTGAAATATCCTATATTATGTTATCATTTTATTATCTTTTATAATAAACTGGTAAAATTTTTTAAAAAACCTTTATTTCACGTATGGCAATACTACATGTTTTTCTCTAATAATTCTGGGTGTGTTGGGCTTCCCTGGGTAGACTATAAGGCCATGTATACAGGTACTATAATCTACATAGTTCCTGGCACAATGCAGAATGTAGAAAAGGAAAGTATATCACAGTTTTTAAGAGCACAGACTTAGGAGTCAGAAGGAACCAGATTCAAATTCTGGCTCTACCTCTATTACCAGTGTAAGTTTGGATATTCTACCTAGTGTCTCTAAGTTGTCCCATTTGCAAAATGAATCTTTGTACCTACCTCACAGAAGTGGTGTAAAGGTTAAAGGGGATCATTAGGGTTAAGTGATTGGCATTCGTGAAATAGTCAGCACTCAATAAGTGGTAACCTTTATTATTAACTTTCTATGAGCTTAGTTGATGCTTTATGAATGAGTGTTACAGGAACCCATCCATTACTTTTCTTCCTTCCTGGAATTCTCAGTGGTTTGTAAGTTGGAACAGCAGCTGCCACAGTGACGGGTTCAGAAAGGCTAATTTTATGCCATAATTATCGAGAAAAAGGAACCAAAGTACCATAGGGATTTCTGAGGAACAGTGAGATCACAGTGAGTCATATATGGACAGTCTCCAGCTCTGCTCCCTCCAAGCCCAGGGGCATTTCCCCAAAACAAGGTGCCAGACACCTTGTCCTAACAGTGTATAAAGCTTGAGGAATGAGAAAAGGGCTCCTTCCTCTCTGTTAGGGATGGGGTGTGAGAGGACGTTCTGTTTCATCGTGTGAGAACTGAAGAATATCATTAATCTAATTGTTCTGCACACAATCCCAGCTCTGCACCCTGTGGACTACTTATGAGTTCCTGGTCCTCCTCTGGAGGCCTCTGCTTCCTCATCTGAAAAATGAACGGGTTGGACAAGGTGATCTCTAAGGTTCCCTTCTAGCTCCAACAATCTGAGTTGAAGAAAAGCTTTAAGCAATTCAGAGGGAGCCTAAACAAGAGGAAAGTAGGAAAAAAGACCCTTTTTTCTAAGCTCTGTGTCTCCGTGTCTTACTCAATTGAACAGAAGAGAGTCGATACAGAATATGATTTCTGACGGATGTGGAACAAAGCACAAACCAAATGGATGGAAAAGGAAATTTGGGTGCCCTTAGAATTCTTTTGGTTCTACTGGAATGAAACTGCTGACACATTTTTTATTTTAATCAGAAATTTGACTCGAAGCCATTATTATGGTTGGCTCAGAGTGATATTTTGTACTCTCCCCGATAGCCATCTGTTTGGCAAACAGCACAGCCATTTCAAGAATTATTGCAGAAAATGGTTGCAAGTGACAGAAATAATGGCTCTGTTAGACTCAATTTGATTATCTGCATCAGTGTAGTTACAAAAGCAGACAGAGAAGGAAAAAAATGTATCTGAGATAAAATACTCTCTCCTAGGTCTTATGATTTATAATTGCTACCTCTGTCTATCATTCTTACAGGGCAGGTTCAAGATGTTGATTCACCCCACCTCCCCATCTATCATATATATAGTCTCTCATTCATTTGTATTTATTTTGCTTTACTCCAGACCTATATTACTTTTTACCTGGACCACTGCAGTAGGCTCTTAATTGCTCTTTTCTCTAGTCCCTCACCATCTAATCTATTTTACACATTCCTCCCAAAGAGTTTTTCCTGAAGTTCAACTTCAGTCATGTGACTCCCACTATGTAGAGAGTAATGTTCAATTTCTTTAGCCAGGAATTTTGGGGCCTCTGTCATTTCAGGATCCATAAACTTTTTCTATATCACTGCCCCTTCCTCTTTCTTTTTATTCTTAGATTGTAGTCAGTTCAGACTACTCAAGGCACAAAGCTGGTACTCAAAAAATATTCCCTGGATAAATATGTAAATAAAGAGTCCTGTTTGAGTTTTTAACTCAGCATTTTCCCAACTCATTTCATCACAAATATCTTAGGAAATATTATTCTCATGGCATTGTATTCTATATCCTTAGAGGGGCTGAGAGGTATAGGTCACAAAGGGAAATTAATCAAGATCCATGGCCAATTGCTTATAACTTAGATTAGTACCAAACCAGTTTTAAAAAGGAAAAGAAATACCCAGAACTGAACAGAAAAACAAGAGGAAGCATCCATCTGTATCAGCAGAAGATAGCTGGATGTCTTTTAATATCATGTATTAGCTCCAGCGAGGTACTGAAGTTCTGGTAAGCCAGTTGTAAGGCCTTCCCAGTGGCCATAATCAGAAAATAACATGATGGATACAAAATCAAGTGATGGATAATTACAGGTCATTAGCAGTATTAGAAATTAAAAAGGAAGCAGAACAATGCATACTAGTATAGTCAATTTGATAGTCATATGTGTTGATAAAATGCTTCTAATTTTTATGTTTATATGATCATGGGAAGGCTTCATTCCAAAGAGCCATATGAAAAGGCATCAGTTCAGGAGAAATATACACTGAAATTTGTATGTGAATGTAAAGTGTAAACTCTTGGGACTTACATGACATTGGGCTTCAAAACTGTATGCAAAGATGTTACTCCAACCACACTGCCAGAAGCGTAGATGTTCTAGTTGTGGCATTCGGTATTGTGGCATGAATGGTTAGGTGAGCAGAAAGTCAATCTTGGCTTTATTTGTTTACTAAAGCACTGATAATATATTGTGAAAAGTTCTGATTGTGTCACAAAGGGGAAAGAGATGAAGCTTCTAATTAGGTTAGGTTTACCTTCCATTCCATATTCAGATGAGTCAGGAAATGCTTTGATTTGCAGATTCCTACTTAGTAAGGACTTTTTGATAAACATTGAAAGCTCTCTAATTTGTAGCTAGTCCCCAACCCATAAATATCTATTTTTTCCTGAAAAGCAAAGAGATGACCAACTATCCCATTTTCTTGAATCTTCCCCATATTCTCTTTCCTCTGTCCCTCCAAGCATATTCACTTCACATATCCCAAAACAGTTTCATCAGTCCTTTTGACTCTTCGAGGCTCTGTGCTGTCTTTCTTCTTCCTTCCTTTCACCATCAAGGCTCTGGGCCCAGTAGTTAAAATAGAATAATATGCTGCCTCCCATTCTTTGCTGTTCATTTATCAGTTGATTATAAACTAATTTCTGTTTCTAAAATTCTACTGAAAGTCAAAGGCTACAAGTCACATAATTATGGAGTCCAGTGACCTTTAGTTACTTTGCAACCTCTGTGCTCCAGCGGACACATTGGTTACATCCTCTTTCTTTGAATCTGTGCCTGTTTTCTTACGTTGCTGTCTATTGTCTCGCTCCTTCCCTAAAGGCCTTACAAATGCAGGCATTCCCCAGAGTTTTACCCTCAGCGCTCATCTCTGCTCATCATATACTCTCTACATGGGTGAGTTCATCTAATTAGCCCACTTTCTGCCGGAAAATTCCAAATGTATGGTATAGATCCTGTCTAGACCTACCTTTTATTATAAATGTCTAACTAAAAGTCTTGTATCAAACACAGTATATTTAAGCAGCATTATTTACAATTTCCAAGGCATGGAAGCAACCTAAGTGTCCATCAACAGACGAATAAAGAAGATGTGGTGTGTGTGTATATGTCCTACGTATATATACATATACACACAATGGAATATTACTCAACCATAAAGCAGTATGAAATTCTGCCATTTGCAACAACATGGAGGGACTTGGAGGGCATTATGCTTCATGAAATAAGTCAGAACAGAGGAAGACAAATAGTGTGTGATATCACTTATATGTGGATTCTAAAAAATACAACCAACTAGTGATTAAAACAAAAAAGAAGCAGAGTCACAGCAGATTCACAGATATGGAGAACATACTAGCAGTTACCAGTTGGGAGAGGGAAGGAGGGAGGGGCAATATAGGGGTAGAGGGAAAAAAAGGTTATTACAGGATTATATGAAATCATGTGTGGGAAGCTTTTGAAAACTGGAAAGCACTATAGAACTTAAAGAATCTTTCATTCAATAAAAAAAAACAATAAAATTTTAAAAAAGAGCATATTTGACCAGAATGCATTTCCCCCTAAAACCTGAACATATATTTTTTTTTTACTTTCTCTCCCTGATCTTCCCCTACCCAAACTCTTAATATATAGTCTACTTTTCAAATTATTTGTTTTAGAACCTGTAACTTCCTCACCCTTCTCCTGCACTCCAAGTTCAAGCTCTGATCATTCCTTGCCTTGACTATTTTAATAGCCTCCTAATTGGTCTCCATGTCTCTGGTTTATTCCATCTCTGCTGCAGTCCTGGCTCAAGCCATCCTGCCTACTGTGGCTAGGCGCTGTACATAGCTAATCACACCACTCCACTGCTCACGAATCCTCAGTGTTTGTCCACCCACCATTTAGAGAATTCGAAGTTTTTACCGACGACACAAACATTTGCCACATAGCCCCATATCATTTTAAAACAGTGTAGTTGAATTTCTTATCACGAAATATGTGTTTATTTTAGAAAATGTCTAAAATAGATAAGCTACAAAAATAGAAAGTATCCTAATTTTAATATTCCCGCTTTTGCTATTTCCTGCTGCCCCATTACAACCAAAGCAGACTGTGGGTCATTCCCAAGTGCATCTGACATTTTCCTGTTTCCATGCCTCTCCATGTTATTTACATCCCCCCAACCCCATCCAATTTCTAACTATTGAAATTCTATTTGGCCTTCATCATCCATCACAAAAGTTTATTTCTCTAAGATGCCTTCCCTGATCGTTGAATCCCTGCAGCAGATGTTAGTGATAATATATGTAAAAAGCACTTTGAGTTACACCTTGGGGTTCTTCCTCCTTGGTGGATTTTGTATTTTATAGTCTGTCATTGTGTAACAGTTGTGTAACTGTTGTTTTTAAGCCATGCACTTGTTGTATCCAAAAACTACACTCTAAGATTCTTGAATGTCTTTTATTCTCTTTCACAACGATTTTCATAAGCCTTGACTTCCAGAAGTTGATAAAATAAATTGTAGCAATGTGCTATTTGCTTGGGATGGTGGTAATAAAGGGAGAGCTGGGGATAGAAATGGGAAAAGGTTGAAAGGGGGAGAAAGAGAGAGACCCTATCCTCCTAGAGAAGATAATGACAATTCCAGGGGCAAAAACTCTAAACTGATTCTTTTGGCATGTCCAATTCCAGGATGGGGTGGAAATGAATGTGTAATAATACTGCTACTGCGGTGGTGATGTGGATACTGGTCCGTACTCAACTCCATCCATTTCAGATGCAACAAGGAAAACCCAGAACAGGAGCTCACCACTGAAAAAGGTTGGCAGGATTTACCTCGCTGACTGGAATCCCATAGAAATGGCAGGGATGGGAGGGGATTGAAAAACCTGAGAAACCCAAGAGATTGTGGCGAAAGAAGATATAGCTGAACTTCTTCTTTATGATTCAGGAGCTTCGTCTCAGTGCTGAGCAGTTGAAAATATCTCCATCTCCTTGCAGATGGATGAGCACCGCTGCTATTTTGACAAGCCTGGCTCCCTATGGGAGACTGAGGTGCAGCTGGATTTTCATGCTGTGAAAGCTCTTAGGGAAATGGTTTCAGGATACGACCAGAAGAGTGCATTGGTTGCTTTGCCATTTGTCTAAATGGGTACATCAGGATTTACTGAAACTTAATAGAGGAGCAAGAGTGGTGAAGGCAGGAAAACGGTTTCTGTTAGTACAAGAAAGATGACGGAGGGTCACAGGCAGGTCGCAGCAGTAGAGATGCTTGCAAGTGGTCCGATTGGTGGACGGATGGATGCATGGATGCCTGCATGCATGGCTGTGGGGTGTAAAGAGGGCAGAAGAATCAGGGAGAACTAAGGTGCTTCACATGAATGTCTGAGAGTGGGTGAGTGTCATTTTCTGTGTTGCGAAGGAAAGGAGGAGCTGATGTGGAATGGTGGCAGAGGAGGCGGACTCAAGTTAAGATGTGACCTTGAAACTGGAATGAAGGTAAAACTTTTCCTCTGCCCTCTTAGGGTCTCTGGCTGGGCCTGAGAATTAAACTGCCCTAAGACAGATTAATGGGAGAAAAGCATACACATTTTACATATACATGGCAATTCTCACCAGAAAATGAAGACCCAAAGAAGTGTCAAAACCTAAATACTTTTATACTAGGTTGAACAAAGAAAAGCAATTGTGGAAAAATAACTGAAATATATGGGGACACGGGGTGTGGTGCTAAAGGAAGGTTAGAATTCTTTCATCTAGGTCTGTTGTATAGAATTCTCTCAGCATTGACTCCCCATAACTGGTGATAAGAATGTTTCTTTCCTGCTGGTAGAGAGAGGGCATCTTTCACGCGGGAATTTTATCTCTTGCTTTCAGGAAGAGAAGGGGAGGTCAGAGTACCCTTCCTGCACCTGCTGTTTTTTCAAGTGCCTTTAGCTCAAAATAATCTTCACGCCAATGTGGCATATTTGGGGGTGGCATATTCTGCCATGCTTCATTACCTTAAAATGTCTATCAGGCATCCAAGTGAAGATGCAATATATGTGTCTGTAATTCAGAGAGGAGGTGTACAGTAGAGAGAGAAATTTAAGATTCATCATCATACAATGATAGTTAAGTCCTGGGACTGGTTGACTTATATACTGCCTAAGGGCAGTATATATAGTACAGGAAGGTAAAGTGTGCTGTCCTAAATCCTGGGGGCATGTCAGCATTAGAGAGAACTAGAGGAGAAAGATCTGGGACTGGGCAGCTGCACCTCTCGTCATGGTACTCCTTGTCTGCAAGGAAACTGAGATTTAACAAAAGGAGGGCTAGAGAGGGAACTTTTTAATTTACCTGTTTACTTATATCTATTGTTGGGAATGTGGTAGGTGCACGTGCCTTTACATTATCTCTCAATAATCCTATTGGGTAGATCTTAACATTCTCCCTTTAAAAGGGAAGACTGAAACTTAATCAAATAGATGTTGGGAAGCTGGGCTGATGTTCTTTCCTGTTACACGTTCCAAATGAGTATCTGTTGTTACTGATACCCGCTACTTTCCCAAGCTACTTTCATAATAACACAAGCATATATGGACTTTTATTTTTATTTGGGAGCTCAGGACAGCTCCACCAGGAAATCTGGCTCTCGATGGATTTACCTCATTATCCTCCGCCTGGTGCTTATCAAGAATGGAATCAGAAGTCTTATATTTTTGCTTGTTACTTTCCTCTTCACTGGGGTATAAAAGTTCTCCCCAATCCAGGAGAGTGCCAGACTAGAGCAGTGAGACAAGGGTTGTTTATATTTTTAAGTACTTTAACCACAAACACATTTACAGAATGTTTTAGTGACTAGTCTGGTTTCTTCTCTCTGACTGTTATTTTGAAGCCATTAAAACTAAGTCATCCTGTAGGAGCTCTTGTACAAAGAAAGGTGAATAACACTGCATGGGAAATAGAAAATGAGTTATAGGTATATATCCACATCTAAGTACTTATTTCTTTGTAGAAGCACCCTATTTACCTGTTTACGAACTAAGGTATATGGTTTGGTTTTGTTTACTTTTAAAATAATTTCCTTAAACAAACTTCATTCCACATTTCAGCTCCTGTCCAACCAGGCTGGTGGAAAGTCAGTCTCTATTATTTTGAGCTTGCATCTTGCCACGGGTCTTATCTTGCACTGAAACTCCTGGAAGACTTGTCGGTGTCTGTCATCAGCTGCTGATGTGCCCATTTCCTATTCACTATGGTATCTTTAAGCCCCTTCATTTCCTTACATCCAAGCCAAGCTCAAGACAAGGGAACCTTTGGCAAGGTGGACCAGTGACTTAGGGACAGCCTCCCTAGATGCATCTTGTGGTCCTCCATACCGCGCCCCCCCCACACCCCCCAGGCACAGACACAGAACAATGCACAGGGATTCACCCTCCGGGCACCAACTTTTGTCCCTTTGTCTTCTCCCCACTGTTTTTCTCTCTCTCTCTCTCTCTCTCTCTCTCTCTCTCTCTCTCTCTCTCTCCCCCTCTCTCTCTCTGTCCCTCCCTCCCTCCCTTTCCTTCTCCCTTTCCCTCTCTTTTCTCTTTCAAGCCTCAAAGATCCTTTTGCCCCCTCAGTGGACACCTCATATTCTCTGTCGTAAGATTAAAGAACAACAAATCTATTTAGTTCAGCATTGCTAAAATCCCTGAGGCACATGCTTTATGCTACAGTCTAAAATATAAGAGAGCAAAACACAATTTAATACCTCAAAAATTATTTTACCACTGTCTTACATACATTTAAATAGAGCAGTCACATCTCATTTAGCCTTCTTTTATCGAAACAAAATTAACCTTAAACACTTCCTCATAAGGATTTTTCTTTAGTCCTTTAATCATTTATGATATTTCTTTCTGGACCTCATCCAAGTATTCTCCTTGTTAAAATTCAAAGATCAAAACTGGAATCAATTCTCTGAAAATGGTCTGATGGAAGCAATTATACTTCAAATTCATTCATACTCTCTTTCTCTCTCTTTTTTCCTTTTTAAAGTTTTTTATAAAACACTTTCATCAATCTTTTCTTGAGTTGTTTTTCTGGGCATCTGCACTTTCTTTTCAAAGCAATGTTAAATATTATCTGAAAGTGTCACTACTTGGAGCCTTGCTTCTTCTGACAAGAATATATTCCTATTTTCCAGGCACTTCGTAAAACTAAAAGAGTGAAATTGGAAGAAGAATGTAAAAAGTGATACTGGGGAGAATTAAACAATGAAATATGTCACTTTTTTTTTTAATTCTGAAAATAGATAAGAATGAGCAAGAACCACTTTAGAGATTAAATACAGTGTCAACATGCTTGCCTTCTTTGATTTTTGCCCCATACCCTATTTCTTATTGAACTGTCACCTATTCTATTAGTAGAAAAAATATGCATCTCTAGAGTGTGCAGTTATGTTTTAACAGAATCAAAGAATCACAGGAAGGTAGAGGTGAAAGTAATTTTAGAAGTTGCTTAATCTAATCTAGCAACTAGCAAGAAATCACACCTGCCGGTTTCTGAGAGGTAGCAAGAAATCTGTGCTCAAAGGATCACAATCATAAAGGAGAAGGAATATGGTTTTTCCATTTGACAGACAAAGATAAAAATTCCCTGTCTGCTACTTGCACAGGTTTTATAATCCTTTTTCGCCTGTGGAGATAATAATTCTAACCAGTTGGGCTGTTTGTAAGGAATGAAGAGATAATATCTATAAAGCAGCTATCACGTGATTGGATATGATACATGAGAGATCTCTTTCCTTACTTCAAACACTGCCATTGATTTGCAAGTTGCCCAGACTTTAAACTATGGATCTTTGACTATCTGAAATCAACAACCACTTAACTATCAATGTTCCTGTTCTCTAAGCCACTGGAATTCTCCTCATTCCCGTAGCCTTCAGTCTTTTCTGATTTGCCAGGTTCCCAAGCCCACTATCATCTTCCTGGTGACCATGCTCTGGTACCCTCTAGTTCACAGTAGCCCTCCCCTTAGACTGTCATATCCAGAAGTGCATGCAGTGCCCTACGGGGAGGACTCCTTCCTCTGAGTGCGATTTTGCATAATACTGCTCTTTCTTTTGTAGCAAACTTGTCTATGATTATTGGAAGCACTCTATGACCTGGACATTCCAAGCAGTGACATCGTCTTACGTCTTCTAAGTAATTTCTTAATTTAGGGGCTTTTCCTGTGGTTGACCTAATGTATTTTGAATTAGATTCTGAAATTCAGTTAAAATGAAGAAATCATTTTAAATGTTGCTGGTGATTCAGTAGCCACCAAGGATAATCTTGATTCTAAGCCAGTGGCACTTATCCCAACCTTGATATTCTTTTATTAAAATGTCCCCTCTGTTTAAACAGCTGCACAGTTTTTTTCAAAAGTCCTAGAAATATACTTTCAATATTCTAATTATAAATTAAATTTTTGGAAAGTTTTGGTAGATAATTTGACATCTAAGAGTATTTTGAGTCATTAAATTTCACACTGGACCTTGATCTAAACTGAAAACAAAAAATTCTTCTCTTATTTTTTATCATTTAAGCAAACTGTGAACCAAGCAAACTACATATTCAGGATCCTTTTTTGCAACTTGCTGTTGTAGAAGCCCAGGCAAGGCCTTTAAATTTGTTTTCTCATCTATGAAATGTGTAATTCAACTTGAAGACTTTTTAAAGTCACTCTACATCTGAAGAATCTCCGATTTTATGATGTAGGTACCACTCTCAAAGCTCTTATTGATAAAGACCTACATTATATTCATTTTTACACAGATCTGCCAGTTTAAAATCTGACACAATCCAACATTCTAGAGCCTGAAACATGATGCTCTATTAAGATCGATTTATCAGATGAATGTAGACTCAAATAAAGTTCTGTAAGATACTGGCTCTAAAATCTTGGCTCAGCATTTCAAGATGGTATGCCTATAGCTCCGAACTTGGATGTAATGAAACGTGAAACAGTCTCATTTTAGCATGGAAGGAAATCAGCTTTCTCATCAGAAGGAAAGATTTTTCAATTCAGTTTTAACCGGTAATTTTCCTTTGGGGGAGCTTGAAGAGCTGTAGTGGTTAAAGGAATAAACTATCAAATAACAATACTATTCATGAATAATTACCCAGCAGGGGGAGACAGGAGGATTCTAACTTTTATCTTTAGAGGTCTGAATGATTTGAGAGGATACCTATAATGGAGGACTTGTGATCTAGGATACAGCAGTAGTTGCTCTCAGAAAAGAGGGGGAAATAAGCAAATATCATCAAGTCACGCACGTTGGGTTTTATTTAAGGAAATGTCTCCTTGTGTAGGCAGTGATGTGTTTAAGAGTGAGACATTTCCTTTTACTTGTTTCTATTTTAAGTGATTGCTTTGGCAGGTCTTTGAAGGAAAAAAAAATCATTTTCTATCCTGCAGATTCAGTAACTGCCCTTAAATGTCAGATCATGTCACATTTTCAGTGGAGACAACATTGTGATTTGCTTCCATGGTGATCTACCAGTCAGTGATGGCCAAAACTAATGACCTTGGATTATCGGGGTACCGTGCAAGGCAGCCACTAATTATTTGTCATAATCTCCCAGGGAGGAAATTACTAATATTATTACTTAGTACATCCTTTGCGTTTACACTAGCAGAGTGCTGAAAAATTCATCTGTGGCCCTGAAGAAATAACCAGTTGTGCTGTTCTTAGCAGGAAGCAAGGAAGCAGCCCCAAGAGCACCTGTGTCCACTCGGTGACATAGTCAGGGCCTCAAGCTCTATGTGCTGTGGCAGGCTTGTAGGCTACGTTGCTTTCAAATTTCAGCTGAGTAATAGAATGACTATGTCAGAGGCATTTTTAATATATTATTCTAATCTCTAGAGACTGCAGTTAGTAAGCAACAAATGAATTCAATTATAAGACTGCCCCTCAAAAAAAATATTTTAATGTGGCACTTTCACTTGGAAGGCATATTCAACAAGCAGACTTGGAAAATATTAAACGTGCTCTGGCAGGTGTAGGGGATAAAAGCCATCTGGTATGAATGAGTCCCCTGTATTTGGAGTAAGGACGGTTACAAGATCCTTTCAACTTACTGGTCGGCCAGTTGTCTGTTCCTCAGCCAGAGCCTATCTACAGGTGGTCCCACTGGGAAAGAAAGAGTATTTCTATACTATTATTGATAGATTGTGGTTAATATTTAACCTAAATTTGTAATCAGAATGTAATATTTATATTATGATAGATAGATGATAGACAGATAGATAGATAGATAGATAGATAGATAGATAGATAGATAGATAGATAAATGATATAGGAGACTCTGTACTTCTCTCTTAACCAGGAAAGGAACCAAGGTTTTAACAAACTTAAGATTTGCTACAGATAACCTTCATCTTAATAATGGACAGGAGGGAGTGTTAGTGAAGAGGATATTAGAGAAATAATATTGGACAAGGAAGCTTTTCTTAGTCACATTCAAAGGTATCCATACTTTAAAATCTACTGCATGTTTCCTACCTAGTGAACAGTAGACGTTAAACAAGTAACCAAGTACAACTGACAATAGGAATTATGCAGCCCTCCCTTTCACTCAATAAACCACTCATTTTCCAGATAATATTCTATTTCACTTTGACACTGGCTCCATAGTCCTTAGGTCTTAACCGAACAACAAGGAAGCACCAGAGCCCAGCCCAGTGGGATTGATTTGGTGTTTTAAACTGAGATCGCTGTTTGAAATAATTACGACTGCTGTTGGTCCACATGTGGCCACTGGATGTGGTCGACACCAGGTCAAAAATCTCTGTGCAGGAGGTTTTCAGAAGCTGCAACTGGTTGAAAGGGGGTCACGGATGCTAAGGGGCTTGTGTAGAAGGTACCTTTGCATATACAGCCCTGTTCGTAGACCAAGCAACAGCTGGTTTTCTGCCTCAAAACCCGGAGGAGCTGACAGAGATCAAAAACTCCTTGACAACTGAGAGTGACTGAAATTCTGAATACTCTGAATACTGATGAACTATACCACAGAAAAGAATTTGTATTTTCAACTTACATCAGTGTGGCATATTTCAGATGTGCCGTAATTGGAACTGCTTTTAAGCCCAATTACAAATGCTTATTTTTCACTTTTACAGAAAATACACAACCTGGAAATTTAGAATCTTTTATTTTTCAACATGTACTCTGTAAATATGGATCTCTTTTCAGATCTGGAGTCCATAGGAGATAGATTTACCTTCATTTTAGGAAGATGGGCAGGACAACATAATTTATGAGCTGAACCAATGAAAGGGTGCTGAGTCGGGTTTTGTTAAACTAGTGTTATGGCTGGCAAGGATGACATGTCAGATGTTTCATTCATTTTAAATACCAAGCCATTTCCATAAATCATTTTTATAACTTTAAATACATTATATAGGTATAGTAACAATAGACAGTTGTGTTTAAATGTGCCAGACACGTCCATTTCCTTCACTACATACTGTATTTCTCATTTCATTTTCCAAAGATGTACTTAGCAGATTATTTTTATGGCCTGATCCATATTTTAGTTTTATTCATGTAGCCTTGTCTCTTGGCCCCGCTATGCTTCTCTGATTCTTCCTTGTGCATATACATATTCAACCCATGTGAATATCATCATAGCATTTCTCTCTTCCTTTTTGCACAAAAGCCCAGTTAGAAAAAATACGCAGGATGCATTTGGGGCTATTTAGCATAAAAACTTCATCTGAAACTGCTGTATTATATAAGATAATGGGTTGTATTTCAGGATATTTAAGGTTGAGTTTCTTTACTGTGTGAACGCTATACTATTTTCTTTTCTCCCCTAACTCCCCACCCCCCACCCCCCGTTTAACAGCAGACAAACCCAGGGAGCACTGAATGAATCTGATGATCCTGAGACAGGCTGTCTAACTGATAACAAGCCAACTTCTCGACACTTCTATCCCGTCGCCTTGCTGCTTGTCAGCTCACACCTGCTAGTTGTGTGGCTTATTTTAAGTCTTGCATTACTTTTAGCCAAATACCAATAAGTTTTATGTTGTACTCCTTTCTTTTCTACAACTGACAATGGACTTTAAATTATGGGGACAATGCTGTAATTTCTACATTTTCAGAGTCACAGAATTAAAAAAAAAAAACCAAATGTTTGAATTGTAAGTGTTTTATGTGTTTTTCCTAAAATCTAAAAAAAAAAAAAAAGAAGTACTATGCATTAAGTGAATTATTTTGCTCTTTTGTTCATGGAGAAGTGTTTCCCTCTGTTAACTAGCTCAAGAAGAAATTTTAAATTCCTGTCTTTGGCATAAGACAAAGAACAGAATCCTGAAAGCTTGACGTTCTGCATCTCCTCTTCCTCTTCCCATTAAATTTATTTAAAGAAATTAAGACTGAATTTGCACAAACCCTGAAACCCTGAGACAAGTCCCAGAGATGTGGGAGGTTCCAGACTTGATTTCCACTGTGCCGATCTCATTGTCGCCATCAGCTGATAGAATCTTCTGTTTGATATCTTAACCTGTTAGTTCTGTGATTTCTTTCCTGCAATTAACCCTTTTCTGTCAAGTAACTTTCTGGAGAGAATGGCTATTTATGTTTTGTAATTAAATGAACCCGGTTGTAACCATGGTTTGGGTTGATTTGGCTCTCAGAGTACTTTTCTATTCTTTTTAACAAAGTCTTGTTTGTGTCTCGATGCCCCCATTTTCAGCACCTGTGACTTTTGTACTGTCTGTACACAAGCGCTCCTCTTGATAAAGCTGAGACTTGGATCAGGCTGTCTGGAAAGCCATTTTCCTCTTCGTTGCACAGCTAAAATAATGCAGTCAAATAGAGATGAAACTTTCCTTTAAAAATCTATATGGCCAGACTTAATAAATTAAATGCCTTATTCCTAGAACCTACATCCTTAGGGCTATGTATAGATGTTCATGTGTTTTAAAGAGACTGAGAAATTCATTTGTGGAAAAGTTATAAAAAGGCAGATATATTTATGAAACGAAAATGAAGCTGTGTTGTGGAGCAAATTATATTTAAAGAGTTTATTAAACCTTAAATAGATGTTAAGAGCAAAGGGACTCTACTCATCTTTTTTCTGAGGGCAATAATGGTATTGGGCCTGGCCTAGGATTTAATTTTGTAAGATGTATCATCATTTGTGAAAAAAAATGTAGAGTTGAATCTTTGTTATTTTTACTTGGACTGTTGCTGCAACTCTGCATTGGACAAATAAAGCATATTTATTTATTTTGTGTTTCATGAAGTTGTCCTTTTTCCCCTTTCACCAGAGAAGGCTGCCGCATAGAAAATGTACTGAAGAATATCAAATGCAGGAAGTATGCTTTCAACATGCTACAGCTGATGGCTTTCCCCAAGTACTACAGACCTCCAGAGGGGACTTATGGAAAAGCTGACACCTAAGTTTACCAACATGTAAATAAACAGGAACACAAATACGCTTCCGCTGGATAATCTCTACCTTTTTTACGCTTTCATTGTCATGAATTTGTGGAGGGAGGTGATCAGGGATAGTTGCCCAAATCTAGGAATTACTTGAACTAGTTATCAGCATATGACTCTGAAAGAAATCCATTAAACAAACCTTAAATCATATCGCGTTTCTAGTTCTAAGCTTGTATTGATTCTCGCTGGTTGAGATCAGCTCAGAAAGTGTACATTTCATTCATGGGGTATTTTAATGAAAGACATTCTGAGAAAACCTAGGTCACTACAGGGGACCTGGGGGTGAGTCAGAGAGTGGCATTCTCCACTCCAAAGCTATGACAGAGCGGAAAGGGAAGAGAGACTTTGAGATATTATTCCATAGCCTTTCTCACAAATAACCTGAGAGCCCATTTGTGGGCTTTAAAAAATATTTTTCTAGTTACTTGAAACTAGGGAGAGTTAACTCATGATTTTGACTACAGAAGCAGTTTATGTGTGCTTGTAAGGACTTTTGTCATCCAGTGGAGGTGTGACAGGTCCTCCTAAACACGTAGATGGACAGTGTTAGTAAAGCAGTAAAAATACTTTTCAAAAGCATAGTATCTTCTCAAAACTCTGATTTAGGTTCGATGGCCCCATCAGCCTGAACTTTATGTAGTCAAGTTCATGAAAAACTGTAAAATGTCTTTGAGGTGTTTTCTAGCAGTCATCTTGGTACAGAACGTAGATGGTGTAAGTATGCATTGTCTAGCATAGATTAGTATACATGAATAAACCTTTTAAAACATAGGCCACCAAAACAATTATTTCTCTTAAATGGAATTTCAAATTTGCCCTTACGTAGTAAAATAACACTGAAAGTTTTCCAAAACTCCAAATCAGAAGTTGCCTAAGAGATCATCATGTATAACACCATTATAAATGGCTAAATTAAAGCACAAGGAAGATATACCCCCAATTACCCAGCTAGATAATTTTAGAACCCTGGTTACAATCTCTTCTTATCTTCTTAGCTTGTGGCTTGTCTGTTCTCTAAATTGCCACACTAAATATATACATGAAAATTTGGGAAGAATGCTAGTTAGTTAAATAGAAATTGGCATTTATTGCTGGAATTGAAGCTTGGAGTATAAGGGTCTGAACAAACGAGATTTTTTTTCTCCAAATTTTAAGAATCTATTCCTTTTCCTTTCTCATCAGAGGAACATGCCATCCAGAGCATAAATCTCCCTTGGAAATGCCAGAGGCCTGTTACACTGACACTTCTTAGCTGTGACCACATCCAATGGATGATCTTAGGGGCTTTCCATAGCTGATGTAATAGCTCCTCCACGAAGTTGCCTGTTGAAATAAGGATTCCAAACATATCTCTAGGCTCATATTAGGTTTTTCAAATTACTGCATTTTAGATAACCCTTTGGGGCTTTTAATGCTAGAATTATCAATCTGTTATTTTAGTTAAGGACTTGTGGGCATTATACTTGAGGCAGGTGTCAAACTATTTACAGCCTTTTTCATAAAAAGATGCCGTGTACCGTGGATCTATTCACGGACAGGTTTTCTTGGTGTTCTCCTTTATGCCTCATTCTTCATTTCACTGAGTAAATATAACCTTTGAATTGTTCAATTTCATTTGAAAATGGTAGCATTTGTGATTATTTTCATTATCCCACTGGATTTAAGGTACAGAGGCGGGAATGACAGAGGTTTCCTCGAATAACTATGAAGCCTCATTCAGTATATCAAATGGTAGTCTGAGTTCCAAGATAACTTAAGTGATTTATCATCTTGTAAATATTCTTATAAACAATAGTTTTTTGTTTGTATTTTAAAAAATGAAACCTCTTGACTCAAATATGGAAAAAAAAAAATTAACTAGAAAGCCAACAGTAGAGTTTTCTATTTTGGGAAGACATTTCAAAGACCTTTTTCTTTTTTATTAAGTACTAATATAAAAGTTCTAAAAGAGTAGAGCTGACTGTAATACAAATGCATGTAAGTTCTCATTTATTATTAGCATAATCATCTGCATTTCCCTATTGGAAGCTTATATCTGTGCACACTTCTAAAAGTGGATTTCATCCAGAAAATTTTTGTTTCATATCGACAACAGTGTTGCTCCTTTCCTGAGAGGTATTCCAAGTATCCTTGGAAAACTACTTCATTATTTCTTAAATTATCAGCGCTTTCTAAATCAAAGGAAAAATATTAAACAAAAAGTTTTAAAATCTCTTTTGTACAAACACAGGCTCAGTCGTGCTTTTCTATCTTCATTTTCATTTAAAAGATGCACCAATCATTCTCTTTTAAAGGATCACTGTTGAGTCAGAAACTGAACCAAGAAAGTAACATTTCCAAACAATATAATTTTTTTGGTTTAAAAACATGTTTGCCCTCTGATATCCTCAAATGTAGATAAAAATTCTGTATTTGCTATTTACAAAGTCCTATAGAAAACATATTTAAAAACAAGGGAAGGTGGAATCCTAATTATGTTTGACCCAGTGACCAAAGATCCAGAGCCTGAAAATGTTCTACAAAACAGCTGAACATTAAAGTTTGAGATATTTTATTGAAGCAGACCCACATTTTAGATGCACCCATTCATTTATTTCTTGTGTGGTTGTTTCTTTCTTGTAAATATTGCCTTGGGTTTTGTCTACACTCTGCCCAAACAATCCTTGGATGTAAATAGTTTGGTCAATCCAGTAACCCAGGGAGTCAGAGCAACCATCTGATCCTGCTTACAAATTGTACTGAAATGACCAACTGCCCAGTGAGAGCAGGCGCCCAGGTACTAACCTCGAGTCCTTACTTTATAAGACTAACACCTCTTCTTCTGAGGAAATGTGAAGTCTTAAAAGCTAGCATCTGAATGAAGGATACTTCCCTTTTTTTCCTCTCAGCTAAGTATAGTATTTTGCACAGAATAAGACGGTGGAAAAGAAAAAGGTTTGTGTAGAGCCATGCTTTTCTTCCCAAGCAAATCAAACCCCCTCCAATGTCAAGTTTGATACGTGCCAAGAGGAGGATAACAGTGGTGTGCTGAAAAGTGGCTCATGCTGACTCATGATAGCTGATCATTAAATTCTGTAAGCCAGTTGTGAAAACACAGCCATCATTAAATATTAAACTATAAAATACAGTTGAATAGATTTTATTAAAAACAAAGGTAATAATCAAAACTTACCAATTCCTAATTGTTTTAGTACATTTTACTATTGACCTCTGCTCTTGAGGTTGTTTATGTCAATTGTATCTGTCCAGTGGAAACACAATATTATAACGTGCTAACTGTGCCTCTCTCTCTTCCGGACCCCACATTCAGTAACATCACATCCGTAGCTTGAAATTGACCACAGTGGGAGTTACACCGCAGAAACTGCCAAATGCTACCAACCCATAGTTTTTTAACTCCTGGAAAGCCAGTTGTCAAACAATTACCAGCACATAACTGAATGCCGCCATCACTTTTTCTCCAGAAAATAACCAATAATGGGAAGCAGTATTAAATTACTAAAATGATATAAAATGCAATCACTCATCTTCAGATGGCTACAATTTTGATTCGGTTTTTACCCTCTTTAAAGACTCCTATTAGACTATAAGTAATAGTTGATGTTTATATTTTATTCATAATTAAATCATTTAATCATAGCGATGTGTTTTAAAAACGTCTCTCTCTATGATGTTCTGCAAGAGAAACCTCAGCAATGCAGCTTTAGCGTACGTAATAACAACTTCAGGCTAAATTCAGGGAAACGTTAGCCTAATTAGAGTATCACTAAAAATGTGCTTCAGTATCCATTTTTAAGTTTCTCATTTTAGCATTCGCTAAAAGAAGAAAAACGGTAACATATTACCATGCCCAGATTCTAATAAATATAGCTCAATTGAAAGCCAAACTGTTAGATTAAACAACTTAAACACTGGCAGCATGCTAAATCACACAGATGTTTTAGGTGTTTGATCTCCAAACAGGATGGTCTATCAATGGTTTAGTTCAATATACAGGGCACCTTTTGTAATCTTTTGGGAAATAAATTAACTTTTATCACCATTTAAGAAACTGGTCTGAGAAAAAACCGATCAGCAGTTGCAGAGGGAAGGAAACATATTGAACACAAGACATCCCAAATAGCTGGAGGCTTCACAAATTACGTGCTGCCGAAGAGAATGATTTGCTGAGAGTTGTAGAGTGGATTGACAATTTCAGGTGAATTCACAGAGTCACATTCATTTAGCCCAGCTGTAATCGGCAAGAGCTATGCTTTTATCCCCCCATATTTATGTTTCACTGCTTTATAAACAAAGTACTGATGTCTTAGATCTTTTGTTTCTTTTGGAAGACTTAAGTTAGAACTTTCCAAACAGATGCTATCTCTAGCAAAGACTGTCTTTAGGAACAGAAAAATACAGTTAATGTTTTAGATAAACTATGGCAGGCCAATTAGGTATAAAGGTAAGGTGGAAATTGGGATTTTTCCTTTCTGAGTCATAGTGTACATTAATCACCCTTTTAATTTTATTTCTAAGCAAGTAAGGGGACGTCTTAAAACATTTCTGATGTCCAAGAAATCACATCAGGCTATTAGTAACGAGGAGGTAGGAAAAAATTGTAAAGTCATATTAACTTTAAAAATGTACATGCCATCAACTCTCCTGAGCTTGAACTTTTATGGATTGCATGAATATTTAGAATTTTAAATTTGAAAAGGAAAACAAGACACACAGTTAAGTATAGTACCCAGAGAGACTGAACATTAAAGGAGAGAAGACCTAACACAAGTGACGTCGCCTGATAAACCATTCTTTTAAGATGTTGCACTTTCACACACGGTATGAATACATTCACAATCTTCCTAAAATCATCAAAATTACTCCAAGGCCAGAAAAGGTCACAACTCAGCAGTACATCTTTAATGATGACTTGGTGCGGTTTTATTGACTGGCAGGCAATATTGACTCAAATATTGGCAAAATTGCTCTATTATCTATATAGTTCTTCTGATGCTTTTATATCGCTCTCAATATTAAAAACCATTTCATGTCAAAGAGCTTTCAAACGTTTAAAAGGCAGGCTCCAAGTGTCTGTAAATGTATACACACGCCCATTTTATGGCACATGTGCAATCCTTTGTACACATATACTCATATGAAGATTTTATTATTTTATTTAACCTAATATCTGATTTTCAGATTCTTGCGGTACTTATCTGAAACATTGGCATTTGTTTTCATGTTAAATGTATATTCTAGATCAACCAATAATGTATAGTCCCAGGAAATGAGGCACAAATAGGTTAGATCATTTTATATTGGTATTTGAAGAAATATCATTTTGTTTTATTGTTCTGTGTAAACCATATTCATTGTACACTGTGTGTATATTTTTGTTTAAATAAATGTGATTTTTATTTTTTATGTTTCTGTCTTCTTCATTTCAAATGTCAAATTATACATTTTTTTCATTTTTGTCAATGTAGCAATATCTAAAAATTAATTAAAATAACAGGATAGCCTAAACAATATCTCAAAGAGAATAGACTAATTTTCCGATGAACTACAATTACAGTGCAAATTTTACATTGATGGTCGATTAGTCTCATATTTACTACCAGAATGCATCTTCAGGGTTGCTATTCTGTGGGACCAAAATCAACCATAATTTTAAAAGATGCAAGAACCAGATGTCAATGCTTCAACTCTGGGTAAATCACTAATCTTTGTAATCCTGATTATATTAGTCATTTGAGCACATGAGATAACTTTTCCTTATTGGCTCTTTGGATCTGATCAATTATAATTCATTACAGTAGTTGATAGTAGAAGGTAAATCCCAAGGAGTTTTAATTTGATCTTGTAGCAAAAAAAAAAAAAAAAAATTAACCAAATGAGGCTCCTGATTGCATGTAAAGAAAGAAAGAAGTTTTGCCATCTGGAGAATTTCAAGAACATATCTGATCCTGCAGCAAAAAACTCTTCTGTAACATCATCATCATCAGTATATGTTCATACTAATGTGTCTTTCTACATCTGAGCAGGAACAATGCTGGAGGTAACCCCATGGGGAAACAATGCATAGTGAATTATAGCAAAATGCTGCCTGCTATTAAGCAGTATAGTAGCCTGAGTGAGCTAAGAGTACTCTTCTGTCTTAAACATCCATGCAAAAGTTTCTTGACAAAAAAAAAAAAAAAAAAAAAAAAAACTGGGCTTCCCTGGTGGCGCAGTGGTTGCGCGTCCGCCTGCCGATGCAGGGGAACCGCGTTCGCGCCCCGGTCCGGGAGGATCCCACATGCCGCGGAGCGGCTGGGCCCGTGAGCCATGGCCGCTGAGCCTGCGCGTCCGGAGCCTGTGCTCCGCGACGGGAGAGGCCACAACAGAGGGAGGCCCGCATACCACAAAAAAAAAAAAAAAAAAAAGTTTCTTGAGTGTCGTAAGTGACATATGCACACAAAGTCACAGTACAAGGGACTCAGAAAATTTGTTCCAGAGCTATAATTTGATCTCTCCAGAGAGGGGAATCGAGAGGGTGGATGGATATAGTTGGAGCATGTCAAGCCAAAGTAGCCACCACATGGGCATGATTCTGTGGCTCCCTGTAACAACGGAAACTGAGTTCTGTGTTCTCTCAATGATCCTGATGAATAAGGGCGGCCCAAGAACAGATTTTTAAATAACTTTTACCTAAAAGGTAAAATGAGAGAGGAGAGCACACTTGGGTAGAATACCAAGAATGTGCTACTCAGCTACTAAAAGCTCCCTTCTATCCTAAGCCATATGAGGTTATGACTCTAGCCCTTCCTTTCAGAATTAAACAATAGCAATGAGGATACTGATCTGCTTCTTGCCTAGGGTGATGACTTCTCAGTTTTCAAACCAATTGACCATAAACCAGCACCTCCTTGGTGATAATTCACCTCTTTTGAATTTGAGTGTGCTGCCCTTAACTACTGTTTCTGCTTCCTTTGCTTGCTTCTTACATTTAGGAATTACCCAAAAGTCTAGACTCAGTATTCTACTTTTCTCATTCCATATGCTGTCTTTTGAGGTCTTCAACTGTTATTTCTAAGGAGAAAACTCCAGGGCCAAAGAATGCGGGCTTTTGAGTCAGAATGCCTGGGTGCAAATCTGATTCCCCCACTCCATTAGATGCGGACGTATGTCAAGTTACTCAGTGTTTCCATGGCCTCACATTGTCATCTGTAAAATGAGGGTAATGATATGACAATATTTCCTGATAAAAGTGAGTGAGAAAATGTATGTTCAGCCCTTTGCCCCATGCTCATCATGCTGGTTCTTCTCTGTTGGCCCTCAGCCTCCGTTCCCACTGTGGTTAAGGCTCCTGAAGCCCCACTCCCTGGCACATAAGGGCTGGATGACTAAAAACTACATTTCCTCAGCACTCTTACCACGACCGTTCAGGATATCCTCTAGGTTCTGCCAACGAGACCCACCTACGCCATATTTGGAAGGCAGGAGGAAGACGGCAAGGGGCAGGAAGTGTTTACCCCTTGTGCACCCAGGTGGGCACACAGGCATAATCCAAGTAGAGGGTAAGCAGCAGCCAGCTGGATTTCCCTGCGCATTGTCAATTCTGCAGCTTGCTAGTGGTGGTGGCCATAGCAGCAGCATTTTCTTAACCTGGGGGCAGCAATAGTAGTTCCTGAAAACTGGATCAGAGGAGCTTGAGGTCAGAAGCCTGGTAAGAGTCCATCTCTGACATGAAGTTCCTCTATCCTTTCTAATGCTTGTATGAACACCAAATTCCCATATTATATGTACTAAATTATTTTCTGCTAAAAATGACTGGGTTCCATTTCCTGCACTGAACTCTGGCTGATACCCTCAGCCTACAGGACATATTCAATATATTTCTTTGTGGTCGTTGTTGCTGATTAACTTATTTATCTTTGATTTTTTCAGCTGGGACCCAGCAGCACCTTTCCAAGATTCTGCTGGCTGTTTCTCTATGTTTTAAGATATTCATAATTTCATTGCCCTCCTCCCAATTTACATACAGCCCTCCTAGGATTCCTATCTCTGCTGACAGAATCCATGCTCTAGTCACACAGGTTCACAAGCTTGAATCAGCTCTAACTCTCCTATCTCTGTCGACGTACAATATTCCATTTGTCACTAAGGTCTGTCAATATTACCTTCATATCCCTCAGATCTGTTACTTTGACCTTTCATTGCCACAGCTATTTTCTTCACAGGCGTCCTTTATTACCCTCATAACTATGGTTCTAAACTAAATGAAATCCACCATTTGGCCTTATCTTCTCTTTCAAGGCTTATTTTCTATCTCCTCTAGTTCTATCCTCCATACGTACACACACTAGGAGTTTGCATACGTGTATGTCCCTTAGACACACACACGCACACACTCATACACCCTCAGACACCCAGATTTTCTTCCAAGTTTTCTCTGAGGCTATTTCCTTTCTTCCCACCACTCCCAAAGTTATTGCTCAAAGTTGAACTCATTTGCTTCTTATTCCAAAGCAATCTTCCCATATAACTCTAAATGGAATTAGTCTCCACTATTCTAATTCTTCCATAGTATACCCTGTGTCATTCATTCATTCATTTGTATATTTCTTTTATTCTTTCATTCATTCAAAATATACTTTGAGTGTCTGTGTAACTGGCAGGCAGTTAGATACCAGGTGTTTAGTGGTAGACAAGAGGCATGGTTCTTAAATTCATGAAGTTCACAGTCCAGGCTAGTTGTGGAGACAGACAAAAATAGAGCCAACTAAATAACAAATAACTAATTATTAGTGATCTGGTATGGTATGAAGTAAACGATCTAAGGGTTTTGGCAGAGAATCATGGTGATTTAGACAAGGTGGTCAAGCTGTAAAGGAAGATAATCGTCCAACCAAAAGAAGGTAAGGGACAAACAGGGACAGTGTGTGTGAAGCCAGTACCAGGAACACAGAGTATGGGGCTTGGCGAGAGATGAGATTAAAGTTATCAAAAGTTTTTTAGACCAGGAGAAAGGATTTAAATCTTATTTTATGTGTAATTAGAAGCAATTACAATGTTCCCATGCAGGGGATCAAAGTGACTTAGTTTATATTTTTAAAGGCTCACTCCCAGTGCTGTGCAGAGGCTGGATTATAGGAAATCAAAGCTGAAGGTGTGAGATAGTTGGAAGGATACTGCAATACATTAAGAGATGGTGTTGGACTGGGATGAGAGAGTAAAAATTAAAAGTAGAGAGAGTGACTCCTGCAGCATTTAGGGAGTAAGAATGGCAGGTCTTGCTGAAGGGTTGCCAGTGGGGGGAAGCAGGGGTCAAGTAATTAAGGTAAGCTTCATTTCTTACTTGAGCCACTGAAAAGTGGTGGTAACACACTGAGAGGCAAGAAGGCAGAAGAAGGAGACAAGAGTAGGATTGAGGGAAACCAACTGTTTGGCTTTGAACATGGTAAGTTCAGCCACCAAAATCCTCCAATCAAAGCCAAAATTCAAGTATGGAATTCATGGAGGTGAATCTAGGGTTCAGAGAAGAGTCTAAAGTGGGACTAGAAGAGCAGTGTAAGCCGTCAGCGTGAGTAAATGAATAGAAACACTCAGAATAGTAGTCAGCACTTGTTGGCTGAAAGTGACCAAAAACTAGCTTAAACGAAAAGGCAATTTCTTGACTCAAACTGAAAAAGAACAGGAGTTGAGTTATAGGCACATCTGCTGTCTGATGTTTAAATCTTTAAGTGATGATTTTCAATTCTCTCTCAATCTTTCTCTCTTTCTCTCTTTCTCATCTCTGTCTCTCTATCTCTTTCTCTACCCACCCCCGACCATGGATTTTTCTTTTTTGACTGTTCTTTCCTCTTAGTTTAATTTTCCAGAAAGTTCCTGCCAGTTCAGGCTTATGTGGTATTTTCAGTTTATGTCTCACAGAGATCCTTTGTCTCTCAGCAATCATATCAGTTCCCAAAAGGACTCTCCTCAGTCACTGTGTCCTGGGTGGAGACTCTGAGGGACTCGTCTGGGCCCCTCTCCACCTCTAGGGCACTTTGAATGGCAGCCCCACCCCTTTATATGGCACTGGGAAAGATCAATTCCCAAGAGGAAAAGAGATGGGGAAAATGGACCTCCATTTCGTCTGGGGAGTGAGTGTGGTGAGAAACAAGCCTGAGACCAAGCCTTCAGGAGCTTTAACATTAAGAGGTTGGGTTATAGTAAATCCTCTGTCTTAGTTTAATTTTCCAGAAAGTTCCTGCCAGTTCAGGCTTATGTGGTATTTTCAGTTTATGTCTCACAGAGATCCTTTGTCTCTCAGCAATC
Source organism: Physeter macrocephalus (assembly GCF_002837175.3). Classification (NCBI taxonomy): domain Eukaryota; kingdom Metazoa; phylum Chordata; class Mammalia; order Artiodactyla; family Physeteridae; genus Physeter; species Physeter macrocephalus. Next base: position 25,057,397 of record NC_041220.1, on the reverse strand, counting down.
ATATCAGTTCCCAAAAGGACTCTCCTCAGTCACTGTGTCCTGGGTGGAGACTCTGAGGGACTCGTCTGGGCCCCTCTCCACCTCTAGGGCACTTTGAATGGCAGCCCCACCCCTTTATATGGCACTGGGAAAGATCAATTCCCAAGAGGAAAAGAGATGGGGAAAATGGACCTCCATTTCGTCTGGGGAGTGAGTGTGGTGAGAAAAAAGCCTGAGACCAAGCCTTCAGGAGCTTTAACATTAAGAGGTTGGGTTATAGTAAAAGCAGCCTGCTTTTGATAAGAATTACTTTACTGTAAAATTGCACTGTATTTTGGAGATAGGTTCTAAGGTCCCTAGTGAGATAAAAATGAAAAGCAATTTCACTGAAATAAATATAACTGAAGAAACAACTATAACACTAAGCTGAGAGGCAAGAGGTCTAATGGGGTCTGGATTTGCCATTAACCCTGAGTGAATCAGTTCATGGTTATTTTCCATTTCCCCCCACGTAAACAGAAGACAGCATAACTCTCTCTATGCCTTTCCCTTGTTAGCTTAATGAACAAGGAGAACACCCACCTGAAAGCAAAGTGAACCCATTGCCTCTGGAATATGTTTTTATTTCAGAGGTCCCTGACTTACTCCTAAAGAGAAGTATGGGCTTGAGCTGATTTGCTTTTAAAGAGAAATAAAATAGAGGGCTAAACCTCCTGTCACTTTTGTTTCACGTTTTTCTGTCAGCAACATCCTCTAGGAAAATATGTGTGGTCTTTCATTACACATTGCACAAATTGTTACTCATGCAGTGACTTTTTGGATTGGCGTGTGTGGATATGCATAGGTTAGCCTCTATCTTTCTTCTCTTCTGATATTTACATACCTTCAGATACGACATTTTCTTTTCGAAAATTGAATGGGAGGGAGTATTTCCCAGCTCATTTCATGAGGCCAATATTATTCTGATAGCAAAACCAGACAACAACATTACAAAGAAAAACAACTGCTGACCAATATCACTCGTAAAGTGATGGAAAAGTTCTAAACAGAATTTTAGCAAACCAAATTCAACAAGTGGGATTTATCACAGGGACAACCTGGTTTAACATTCGAAAATGAACCGGAATAACTCATCGCATTAACAAACTTAGAAAAGAAAAACTATATGATCAGCTCATATATCATTTGACGGAATGCATAATTCATCCCTAAAAAATAAAACTATTGGAAAACCAGGAGTACAAGGGAAACTCCTCAACTGATAAAGAGCATCTACACAAAATCTACAGTGAGCACTTTACTTAATGGTAAAAGGTTGAATTCTTTTCCTCTGAGATCAGGAACAAGGCAAATATGTCTGCTCTCACCACTTCTGAAAATTTTACTGACGTTTCTAGCGGATCAATAGGCAAGAAAAATAAAGTCACCCAATTATGAAAGAAGGTGTTAAACCATCTTTATGTGCAAGCAACGTGATCAACTATGTAGAAAATCCAGTGGAATCTATATAAAAACTAGAAGTAAAAAATGACTTTAACAAGGTTGCAGAACACAGGGTCAATGTACAAAAATTAATTGTATTTCTAACAATCAATTTAAATGCAATAAAAGTACCATTTACAAAGGTACAAAGTTAAGTCAATTAACACAAGAATTTTTTCAACAAATGGTGTTGGAACAATTGGATGTTCAGACAAAAAGTAAACTTTCATGAATACCTTAAACTTTATACAACAATTCACTCCAAATGTAAATGTAACACATAATATTATTAAACTTCTAGATAAAATATAGGGGAAAATATTTTTGACTTTGGGTTAGGCAAAGGGTTCTCATATACTACACCACAAAAACAAATCATTAAATTAAAAGAATTGATAAATTAAATATTATTGATTAGAAACTTTTGCTCTGCACTTAACATTGTTAAGAGAAGGAAAAGCCTAGACACAGACTGAGGGGAAAATATGGGTACATCATATATCTAACAAAGGACTGGTACCTAAAAATATAAGTAACTCTTAATACGCAACAATAAGAAAACAAACTACTCAATTAAAAAAATCATGAGCAAAAGATTTGAATAAGCAACTTACCAAGGAGATACATGATGGCATATAATCACACAAAAAGATGCTCAACATTATTAATCACTAGAGAAATGCAAATTAAAACCACCATGAGATACTAGAGTATGTGGAGTACTGGGATACTCTCATGTTGCTGCTGGTGGGAATACAAAATGGTATGACCTCTTTGGAAAACAGTTTGACAGTTTCCCATAAGGTTAACATAAGTTTACTACATAATCCAACTATCTCATTCTTAGGCATTTACCCAAGAGAAATAAAATGTATGTTCACAAAGAAACCTGTACACAAAGTTTATAGAAACTTTATAATTGCAAAACCTGGATACGATTCAAATGTCCTTCAACCACTGAACCAATAAAGAAACTGTGACACATCCACACATTGTAACACTACTCAACAGCACAAAAAAACTGCACTATTTCCCTGCACAGCAATATTGATGAATCTCAAATTCATTGTGCTAAGTAAAAAAGAGTCAAACCCAAAAGACCACATCCTTTATGGTTCGAGGCATTTTGGCAAAGTACAGGAAGAGAGAACAGGTCAGTGGTTGCCAAGAATTGTATGTGAGAAGAGGGCCTGACTGCAAAAGATAGCATGAGGAAATTTTTGGAAGTGATTGAACTATATACTACATCTTGATTGCGGTAATATATGAGTACTCTATGTATTTGTCAAAATCCATAATCTATATAGAATGGAGAAAACATTATAATTATTTTTAAAATTTGTAACACTAAAGAGAAATGAGCCATCAAGCCAAATAAAAACTTGGAGTAATGCGTATTACTAAGTGAAAGAAGCCAATCTGAAAAGGGTACATGCTGTATGCTTTCAGCTATATGATATTCTGGAAAACGCAAAATTATGGATATAGTTAAAAGATAAGTGGCTGCCAGGAGCTAGGGAGGAAGTTGAGAGCACAGAGGATTTGAAGGCACTGAAACTATTCTGTGTGATAGAGTAATGATGGATACATGCCACTGTACATATGTCACAACGCTCAAAATGTACAACACCAAGGGTGAACTCTAACGTGAATCATGGTCTTGGAGTGCTAATGATGTGTCCGTGTACCAAATGGACCACTCTGGCGGAGGATGTCTATAGTGGGAAAGGCTGTGCATGTGCGGGGGCCAGGAGATATCTGGGAAATCTCTGTAACCACCCCTCAATGTTGCCATGAATCTAAACCTGCTCTAAAACATAAAGTCTATTTAAAAGTAAATAAAATTGTGAAACTAGAGCAAGTTCTCAAACGTTATTCTCTGAGAGAGGAGAAAGGATACAGCAGTAAATTTTTGCCCAGATGTAGTCATTTTGTATTCAGATCTGGTTAACTACTCTTTACAAGAAGAATACCTCTAATTGAGTTTAACTTTGTAGATCATGAACTCCAGATGGGCAGACTGGCTGGACTAAAATCTAGATTTTCACCATCTATCTTTTCGTCTTTAAATGCCATTTGAGTTTCTGTATGGTCTTTGGCAACACTGAGTACTGAATTCTGACTTAGGGCCAGGGAGTTACCTTGCTTTTCAATCAAGGGCAGGCCACTGACAACTGTATATGTATCTGCCACTAGTTCTTTGGATGCTTTAAAATTGAGACTCTAAGAGATTTGGCATTAAACTAATACAACTTCTGGAGCTATGAAAGAAATATGCCGGTGCCAGAACAGTTTAGACTGCAGCTGCTGAAGAAACTGCAATTCCTCCCAGATGCAAAAACCCCTCAGGCTGAAACTGAGCATATAATGAATTGGTGAAGTCCTGAACTGCCCTGTATTTGTAACTCATAGGGACAAGATAATTTGAATTTTCACCTTAAAATTCCTCTAGATTTTGACCTCTTAGTATTGTAACTTACAAGAGGATTTAGTTTGCAGATTTTAAATCTCCCCTGGAATTTAATCATGGAAATAATTGTTGGCATCTTTATTTGTCGCCATTTTATATTGGCTCACTTTTACGTTGTTTTTTATTCTTATTACAGAATCTCATGCCATTTTGGGCAATATGGATGGATCTAACTTGGAAAATAAAATTGAGAGTGAAATATAGACAGCTTGGACTTATTTAGTATTCTGTTCTGACTCATTTAAGAACCCTCTGGTGGCAATAAAGCCATCCCAGAAGTATCCACAAAACTGTGGTTGAACAAATCAATAATTATTTTGTAGATGGTGAGAGCCAGGTTTCTCCCTGAGAAGATAGTTACAAATAAGGAAAGAAGAAGGATAAAATAAGTCCCCCTGTGGTGGTAGATTGGAATCAGAAATATCCGTATAAATTCATGTTTTACGTATATATCTTTATCAACGTATATACATATACACATATGCATATAAACACATATACACTCACAGAGGTAGGTGGATACAGGAATACAGATTTGTGTATATACCTGGAAAGGTATGCATACATACATTTCTTAGCTCTGTGCACAAAGAGGACCTACAAGAAGTCACACACCAGTAGCAATGAGCACACCTAGCACCTAGACATTGGTTTCAGAATTCCATTTTCCAATAAAAGGAACCAAGATTACTTGAATAGATGGTTTATTCCAGGGTAGGGGCAGAGAAAGTACAGCTGAATCTAGATCATCTTGAGGTGTCAGAAAGTAAAGACAAAATAAACAAATTAAAAAAAAAAAAGTCAAAACAAAACACAACGGGAAGGTGTCAAAAGAACACAAAGGCCAACCTGAACAAACCCCAATGGCCACAGTTGGAACAATTAGAAACACAAAATAAATAATGATAATATTGGATTATAAGCCAAAGAATAAAATAAGTATGAGATAAATATAAATGATTGCATCAATAAATAAATGAGGGAGAAGAGGCAACTTAGCCTTACAGAGAATTCCAACTGATGGATGTAGAAGGGTGTAGTAGAAAGTCACCATTAACAGTTACTCTCACGGTCACTAGTAATAAAATATATCAATATCATGTACAATCTGTTGTATGGGCACATTGCCTCTCTGGTACTCCCCAAACCCATAAACTCAGTCTAATAATGAAAAGCTATCAGGTAGACCCAAATTAATGGATAATCACAAAATACCTAGCCAGTACTTTTCAAACTGCCGAAGTCATGAGTTACAAAGAAACACGGAGGACTGTGACAGAGGAGGTGACTAGACATGATGACTAAATGCAGTGTGGGATCCTGGATTGGATCCTGGAACAGAAACTGGGAAATGTAAATAAAGTCCAAGTTTAGTTAATAATATTGTACCAATGGTTGTGTAAGATGTTAACAGTAGGAGGAGTTAAGTGGAGGTTGTATGGGAACTCTGTACTATCTTAACAACTCTTCTGTAAGTCTAAAATTACCTCAAAATTTAGATAAAAAAATCAACGCTTCTCTCTTTATCTCTGACACCTTACTCATTGTCTACCTCCTAATTTGTTCAGAACGTGGACAGGAAAAGGAGATACTATATTAATTTCCAAAAATCTCCCTTAAAAATATTGGAATTATTAGTTTAAAACTGTGTAATGTGATAATGGATAATAGATTAAGTGATTTTGTTTTCTAGCACAACCTTTATCACTCACGTTTTTAAAAACAGAGCATCTAAGAAGATTACGTGTGAGAATTTTATTTGAATTATTTCTCTCTTCAGTAAATCTTTTTAGTAAGTATATTTTCAAAATATTTTAGGGAGAGGCTTATGCAAGAGATCAGATACAAATGCCTGAGAGAAAACAAATAGTTTAAATATGTTTTTTCAAATTCTTAATGTAAAAATATGGCTTATGAGAACAATTTACCTTTCTCAAAAAAATAATAAAGGAAAATATTTTGAGGCATTTCTTGAAATTATTACTTCCTAGAATATTCTTCTGAGGGAGAAAACTGAAAGGATATTAAATGTTTTGTTCTATACCTGAGGGATGAAATTAGACTTTAACTCTATGTGTTTAAGAAACTCTGTGTTTAAGAAAAACACACATTCAGTTTTTCTGTCTTTACATTGTTTCTACACTAATATCTTTTTTAGCGTGAATTTTTTTTCCATTTAAAGAATATAGGCGTCTAACATTTACAACTGAGAGGAATGTAAAAAGCTCTTCTGTATAAATTAATTCAAATTTCTCCCATGTTACATATATAATAGTTTAAAATCTTTAGATCAGCTTAGACCAAATGCTAAAAATGTTCTGGGCAAGGGGGAAAAGCACATAGATAAATGTAAGCAAGTGAACACATTATCTGACTCTTAATACCTTGGAACCAGAAACCAATAAGAGACTACCAAAAAAACTTTTTTAATATATTAAGACGTATAATGAATTCTAAAGAAGGGAAAAAAAAAAAGAAAACTGCCTGGAATGTGCAATTGATTTTGCTCACAGATGGTGCACTAGAAAAAAGATTGGAAGACAATAGATTAAATCATCAAGAAAGCTAAAAAGCACCTGCTGCTGTGCCATTAAATACAGAGTCAGTGAGATTAGCAAAGAGAGGTTATTCGCTTACATTATACAATTTTAACTACCTAGAAAGCTCAACACGGACTTCGATATCAATTTTAATACATTATAGGCATTCAATAACTGCTTAATGAGTTGAGTTGACCTTTGATCAGAGAAGGCTGTGTCGGTGCTAAGGTATCAAATAAAATATATTTCGTCTTAAACGAGATAAAGGTAACAAAAAACCTATTAAAAAACAAAATTCAACTGAGTAAATTTTAAAGATCTTATTAGCTTTGTTCAGTGATTCATGAATCGGGCAGCATCCCACCTAGCAGATAGAAAGGAGCTCTGAGGAGCTGTACAAAATGACAGACTTAAGAGGCAGACAGGAGCGGAAACAAGGAAGTTACTCCAGGCAAAAAGCGTGTTGCTTGTTGCAAGGTTACTTTCCTTTCGGAGTTGACGGGAGTCTATCAGGCAAATGACCTCACTAGGACTGATCAGACGATTCCTGATTAATTGGTGTAAGATCTCATTTCTGGGGGAGCCAAAACTGTGATTAAGTTAAATCCCGGTTTAGCGATGTGGGGCTTAGCATAAGCGACTCCACTGGGGTCTGTCATATTGTTTTTAACATTGCTACATCTTTTTCTGCTGAGTACTGCTTATAGTATTGAATCTCTCTGTAAAGTTATTTTCAATATAGGGTTGATAGAATATTTTTCCTAGTTTTGGGGGGTTTTTTGGTCTGCTTGTTTGTTTGGTCTTGGACAGAGAGCCATCTGCCTAAAATGATGTGTATATTGTTGTATCTGAAAAGATAAGGGTCCATCAAAAATGGAATCCATTCTTGCTTTAACTGCTCTTCGTTCTGAGTGTAATTTTAAAATAAACATTTTAGAGAGTGACTCTCAGATATAAAAGTAGTAAAACTATGAAATAGGTTAATTCTCCTATTGGCTTACTAGTGTTCTTACGTCAGAAAATGTTCTGTCTCTTTTGCTTAGTTTCCTCCTTTTTTAATCCAAAACACACAGAAAGGAATGATTTGTTTTCTTGAAAGAATATAGTATTTTAAAAGATCTGGATCCCTTGGATCTTGGGTATCATTTATGAGTAAGATATTATTAGTTGCATTGTGAATTCCTTTTTGCATGCTGTTTTTAAAAGATGTAATCTATGTTAATTTGAGCAAGTAAAATTGTTTTCTGATTTTTCAGTGTCCTCAAAAAGAATAAAAACATATCCTCTTATTTTAGCTCTACAAGATAACTACAAATGTCCTTAAGATGTCTGCTATCCTAAATGAACGAAATCCTATTGAACTTCTACTAACTAGGAGTTTTATTTTCACCTGTGCTAGCATTCTTCTTTCCTCTTAACCACGTTTTACGCATTATTACCAAATCATAGTTCTAAAATCATCTGTTATTTCCACCTTTGTTTTATAGATTTACCATATTGATAATTGGGACCATCAGGTAAGTAAAAGACCCTCTCAGAGAGGATGAGCTATAATCAATTTAGAAATCATCTTTATTTGTCTGATTGGGCAGGGCAAGTATCCTGGTCCCTTCTGTGAGGAAGGAACGCATAATCATTATTTTTATTTTGCAAAGCAGAAAACCAGAAACACTGGAGTGGAACTCATCATGTGCCTAAAGAGCTCTCTCATCCTGGAACTCAACCCTCTGGGAGTTGCATGTTACAATTTTCATGAGTTGAGTAAACGTATCATTCTCCCAGATATCAGAGTGAGAAGATGGAAAACTACCACTGCAACGCAAGTCAGAATTTACTGTCTTAATACCAATGCTTCCTCCAGGAAACTGTACATGAAGAAGCATTCTTCTCAGACTAGTGGACACTTGGCAATCACTTTGGATTAAACTTATTTACACAAACCGGTCCATTAATTGATTCACTTCAGTTGAACAAGTATCTATTGAGCATTTCTTATGTGCTGGGCATTGTGGCAGGGTATTGGACTGAAGAATAAAGAAGGTTTCACAATGTAGTGGATAAGACAGACAAGAAAGCTACAATTTTAAAATTATATGGAGTGATTTAAGAGTACAAGGGAAGGACATTTGGTTTGTCCTGAAGAGGAAGGAGAAATAAAGGAAAGCTTGCTGGAGGATACCGTAGTTGAATCCTGAAATATATACAGGGTTAGCTAGGAGAACAGACTAAAACATTTTACACCAAATCAGCCAGCAAAGCTTTGGAGTGAAAAATTGGCGTGATTACTAGCAGCTCCATGCTTTAAATCTAGCAGTGGTTGCAACAAAATGATTTACAGGAACGGTAAAAAAAAATAAACAGGTTTAATCAAGAAGATGAGATAAGAGATACTGTACTTCTTTTACCAAGAAGAATATGGCAACCATGAGCTGCCTTTGGGCATGCCCCACTTTATCATGTTCTTTAAAGTCTATGTGTTCATATATTCATTTATGCTCAGTTTTAAATTTCAGATAAAAAGCTGATTTTTAAAAATGAAAACAACCTATTTATATTTATTTATTCATGAGAATTCCAAAGGGACAGCAGCAAGATGGGCTCATACAGTTATAAAATGTGTGTGTGTGTGTGTGTATTCACACATCCCAAAGAATACAGCTCTATTTGCATTAAACTTATTAAGTCAAATCAATTTTACAGCCATATGGGCTAGAGCTTTGGCACTGAATTCCTCTTGATCTTCCACCTGGTAAATTTCATTTCCCACTGTGCTTCCCTGCAATTTATTTTTAACACTGTATTTGTCTGGACATCATTAACAAAGAAAATAGCATCCTCCTAAGGTACAGAAGAGCATTTCAGACATTTTAGTGAGAAAACAATCAAATTCACATACTCAGGTCTTTTATCACACAGTCAAATAAAGTTGGATATACATTTTACTCATGAAATCTGGGAATATTTAATAATTAGGTAGACACCAAGGATGTGCCGATCCATGAGCTACATATGGATAAGGAGAAGTCCATATCATATTTCTTACTGCTCCAGAATATATACCTTAGATGGGGAGAATCAATTCTTATTTGTTGAGCATCTGTTATATGCTGGCTCCGTGGTAGGCACTTTGTTATACTTTACTTCATTTGACTTTCAGAACAACACTGTAAGGTGAGGAAATAAAGCACAGAAAAGTGAAGCAGTCTGTTGCCAGTCACATAGCTAGAATTCAAACCAGGATTTCTGACTCCAAGCCAATGCTCTTTGTACTCCACCTGCCTCACTGAGGCTTTCAACAAAATCACACACCATGGAGGGTTAATGACCATAATGTGATTTAGCAGTGACCACGCACACACAAAAAAATTGTGAAAATCCAAGTTGATGAGATAGAAAAGTAGGAGATATTTGTTTTTAAAGGAATTTGAATACGAAATCTGGATATCTGTTTATTGTAAACACAGATTGCCTACTATGTGCCAGGCATTGAGCTACATGCTTTATGGCGATGATCATCAATCCTCAAACTGTATTGAGACAGGCTGGGACCTGGGACCCTTTGCTGCAGTACTTGCACCTGGACACACCTCTCCTCAAGCAACAAAATACAAAGACACTATATGGGACTAAAAATAACTGCCTGCATGCGCAGTTGGGACAAATTCTGGACAAAAGATACAAAGAGACCAAAAACCCAACTACCACTTTTGAAGAGCCAGGAGCAAAAGCAGGGTACTGCGTGTGCCCCCTGAACACAACACACCTAAGGGGTGGGCAAAACACCTAAGCCACCCCTCCAGCCTGATCCCGGACACACCCCTACCCTCACCCCATATAAAGAACAACCTCCCCCCCACCGGCCCCAGCGAGCGAGCAAGTAAGGAAACCTGTTGTTTGCTCTCGCTCCCCACCCTGCTGCAGCAGGGGCCCCCATAAAGCATTGCCTGAATTTCTTGTCTGGCCTCTGATCAATTTCTATTGATTAAGGAGGTCAAGAACCCTGGTTGGTAAGAGTATGAGGTAGATATTGTTATTATATTAGTGAGAGATAAATATGAGAGTTGCCCCCAAGTCTGAGTCCAGAACGTGTTTTGTTCCCAACTACTCTACAGCCTCCTCCCAAATTTCCTTACACGTTGGAAGTAACCAAGTTGTGAGCAACCTCGGAAGTGAGTAGTCCGTCTCAGACAGTATATGTGAGAGAGAAACTGAAAAGTTAGAGATTTTCCATTTAAACAACCTTTTACAAACCTTCTCTCTGCACGTGAATTGGGATTCGTTACTAAAAGCTGCATAACTCACTGTGACTTAAGAACTGATATACTGTCTTCGCCCCTGTACCACCAGGGAAATATCTGCCTTTAGGAGGGAAGTCATTTAAATTTAGAGATTTGAAAATAAAAAATAATAAAAATGTATATCATTCCAAATAAAGAATGTGTCCTAGATTCATTCTTTTGTCAAATGTCATCCAGATCAGAAATTTTAGGTAGGAATCCTATTTGTAAAATAGTCGTTTAAGTACACACTCACTAAATACTATTTTCTATCATGTTAGATTTCATCTGCTGTAAGCTTTGTTATGCTAAAACTGCTCATATTATTTCTTTCCATGGAGCTCAGAATCCCCATCTCAATACCAGGCCTATCTATCAACCTAACTAAATTTCCTATCACAAGAGGCCACGGTGATTTTCTTCTTTTCACTACCACCATGAGGTAGGAAATGGGGAGGGTAATTTTTTCTGGATTTAATGACCACACACTGTCTTAGAAAGCCATGTTCAAGGATTATTGAGAGAACATACCTGCCAATTTTTATGAGATATTGCCACCAACCTTGAATACTTTGAAGGAGTAGCTCCTGAATCTTAGGATATTTATTTATATTTATTTATTCTGGTCTTTGGTTCTGGATTGAGCCCTTGTTTTAAGAGAATAAGAATTGGTTGGACCATTTGGAGGCCTGGTTCTATGTTATGTAGATGGAAATGTCTTCAGGCAGCCAAGTAACTTTTCAATCTCTCCAGAGACCTGTGCAAAGTCCAAGTGCACCCAAAAACCCAAAAGTTTTGATATGATACAAGAGCACCCTGCCTGACCTCTAGCATTCCCTTTTGGTGGTAGGAAGGTGATAATGGTGAAGGAATAACAATCATTCCAGGTAATGGGAGAGTTGATGCTCATATAATACATGGAGATGAATAATATTTGTCTTGAACTGATCTAAGCCAAGTAGTCCACCTACAACTATTAGATTCCTTTTGATAAATATTAGTGACTTCTAATAGTTAGAGGTGGGTGAGAAAATATGTCTTTCCTTCCCCTGCATCGTTAAAATAAAAGCAAGTCTCAGACTGACTTCTGTCACACATACAGATATTTAGTTGCCAGCAGGTATGAAACAAGGGCACGAGCCCTTTTGTATGCCTAAAGAGTCCCTTGGGGGTCCTGACAAAAACTTGACATAAAAAGTTTACCTCAAGGCAAATGTGACCATATTCCAGCTAATCGTATTAATCTGAGTCATGTGATCAAAAATCTGGCTAAACACAGGACCATTAAGGAGTGAGATCAAGGTGGTCAATTCTCTGGGTCAGGGATGAAGGCTAGTCTAGATTCTTGTATCTTATCCACGCACCTTCCTCTGCGGTGTTTCAGCCTATCCACAGTTCTTCAACACCATTCATTTCACCAAAGAAACATAATCTCTAATATCTGTTCCACAACTTAAGAAAATTGCGATATTGAACATTCATAAATAGAGCTGAACCTTGTGTTGGCCACATCTGGAATACATCCTTTTGATGAAATACTAGCTTACCTTCCCTGGAGTGAGTACTGATTAGAGCACTTGACTACACCTAGACTATAGACTTAAGCTAACATTACTGTGATGGAAGAATATTTTTATAGTATAAATGAATATCAAAGATTTGGAGAAGATGTTTCGTTTATTTAAAATTCCATACAACCTATTTAGTAAGTTCTTTCTCACTGTATTTCAAATATAGTCTAAGGTATTAATTTATACAATGCTAAGATCTTAAAATAAAAAGTAAACAATATTGACACTTTCTTAAGAGTTAAAATAAAGTAGAATCTAGCCCATTTATTTACTACTCCTCATCTAATTTCTTAAGGAAATAAGACTGTGGTATAGAAAAAATAACATAAACTTTGGAGTCAGTTAGTCTTGAAGTCAAATCCCGATTTTCCACTTTCCCACTGTGTGAACAAGGATACTTTGCCAAAGCAAAATCTCAGATTCCTCATCTGTTAAACGAAGATAATTTCTATGTCATGGAGTAGTAGAGAGGATTAAATGGAATAACAAACAACATGTTCTTGGCACATTAGAGATAGATATTAAATAGGAATTATCATTATATGTATGATCAGGATGACTTTGAAAATAAAAACAACAAATTGCTAGTAGTCTCATTTTAAATAAGTGGCAGAGTAGGATCTACAATTCAAAAGGCTTAACCTCCAATATTGTTCTTTGTTCTGAGAGGCACATTACTGTACTGGGTTTGTAAAGGGAAGTAGGGCAGAAATCTATTCAGTCTCTGACTGTAGAATACTCATGTTTTTGGTTTTCTTTTTTCCTGCCCTGGTTGCTTTAGAAAGATGTTATTGTTTAATAGCATTTCACCTATGGTAACTGTATCACAATTATAGCATAACATAAAATGAGAGGAATATAGTTAAGGTCGAAAATAAGTTTTTATTGTGGTTGTGGTTTGTGGTTTTATTTAGCTTATTCTGTTCCATTTTGCTGGGTGCAGAAAATGAAATGTAGGCCTATATCCAAATTTCTTAGGCTCTATTCCTTCTCTTAATAAACAGATCAATACTACACTCCTCTACTCCATGGGTATAAGAACCACTTCTCAGAGTGCTTTCTTGAGGACAGATCTTCAATACACTTGCAGTGAAAGACAGAGAATAAAATTGTTGGGCTATTGATTTACCAGCATGGTTTAAAAGGCCATGTCTTACAACAGTTTGCTTTAAAAGGCTATAATCTTCTCATGAGGAAACTCAAGACCTAATCTGTTAAAACCATTTTTAACATTTTAAAACCACACACGACACAGCTTTGCTACTGATTCTCATTAGCCTGATGAGGAATATGTTGACCTGGGACCTTTTGTTTTAACTCCATTTGGGAACGAGAGCTACCCAGCATGCATTAGTACAAAGCAGTTACAAAGGTCATTGCAGAAGTGAGTGCAATGATTACTAATATCCGTTTTGCCGTTTTACCTAAGCACAATGTGTAGCTGCTGTGTTATAGATTAATCGCAAATATTTTGAATGTGATATCTCTTTTTCTTCATAAAAAAGTACAGGTGAAGTGATTACATAGTTGAGTTTGACAGCAGAATAGAAATGCATTTTTCTATGTGACTATTATCAGAAGATAATGAAAAATAAACAATAGTAATGCTTGCTTTATCCATTCCCAAGGAGCTAAAAGAAGTTCCCCATTTCATGAAATTGTCCATGGTGGTCAGCCATTTCTTAAAATTACACCTGTGCAAAAATTACTCCTAAGAGTAAGAGTACACATGGGGATGGGATTCCTAAATTACTCTTCTAAACTTTGCTAGATCCAACTGTGAATTACTCATAAAACTATGCACTCTCAGAGAAGACCTTAAAGATGTTCACCTAATGCAGGCACAAGTTTGCTGTTTAATTTTCTCTGTAGCATTATTTGCAAATTTTCCTTCAGCTTTCCCTGCAACCTCTGCAGTGGTGGGGAACATAGTACTTGGTGAGGTACCACCACGCCTCTGGAGAATCACATGAGCCTGTGCAAAGAACACTAGGCTTAGGTAAAATGCTAATGCTGATTGGTTATTACTAGCTTTGGTGACTTTTGAACTTAGCTTTGCTTATCTGTAAAATGAGGGAGTTGAGGTAAGATAGGTCTTGAAGAAACTCTTTACTTCAGATTAAATGGTTCTGTAATGTCAATGTCTTCAAAACCTCACTGTTTGTTTTTTCCAAAGATTTTCCAGAAGCAAAGATGAAAGCACTGCCATATCCTGCCCAGACTTTCACAATGAGAGTTTTCTAAACTCTCTCATTGTCTAGCTTCTTTCTCCATCCCCTGTGATTCCTACAAACCAGAAATTAGAACTATTTGGGGGGTAAGTATACATAATAAGTGATGCTGAATACTACATTGTATCACAGCAGAAAACTTATTTTCTGGTTGAGCAGCCATGGGTATTGCTCAGATTAAACATTGGACTGAGGGACTGACAGACTGGTTGCTTTGTTGTAAAGTAATTTTCCCCCTTTGCAAGCCAGAGATAGTCACAAAAGGGTTATATTTGCAATTTTTCATGTTCCCCATCAACCACTCACCTCATTGTTTTAGGTGATCATCTGTACCTGGATCAGTAATATCATTAGGGGTTGCAAAATGACAATTATGTAACCCTATAATTTCTTCTACCTTATTAGCTGGCCTTCTTCTGTGTTACTCCTTTCCCAAGCCAGGTAAGTTACCTATGGGCTGTATCCCGTGACATCCAGCCTATTACTTTGCTTGCTCTTAAAATAGCACCATACTGCCTATGCACCTACTGACATTCGACCAGATTTCTTTGTTGTACATATATTCAAGTAATCACTCCAGGATGTTTTCAGTTGCATTGATTAACCTGCAGCCAAGTTTAATCAATCCACATATTACAGCAGGTCTCGATCCCAATTCATTGATTGTTTTTATTAAGCAGCATTATAGGGCTCATGCTATAGAGGACTTCACCCTTATCCTCAGCACCTTAAATGGGGTTGACATTTAGTGTGTGAGATAATTTATTTGCTAAAATATATGCTTGTGACTTATTTATAATAATACCATCTTTAAAATCAGAAATGCCTCTCACCTGATAATCTCTCTGGATTTGTGGATCAGACATTCAGTTCTAAGTCACACATTTCTTTTTTTGTTTTTTAGGCAAGCAGCACCCAGTGTGAAGGATAAGTTGTCTACTTAATATCTTTCATTTCAATAGATATATTTTATACCATAATGGACTTTTAAGAAAGACTTCAGGGCATATGTTAATGTAAAATTTTAAAGTCAATTTTCTCATCTCTGTAATTTGTTTGATTTGTCAATTAATCAAATAAAAAATAAGTTAAATAGTTATACAATGCACAGCTGATTTCATTAGGTTCCAGCCAAATTTGTATTATGACAATGACTTCTTAGGCAGGCCTAATTATTTTAAATTATGTGAAAGGTGTAAGGCACCAATGCATTCAAAGGACCTTTTATGTAGAATGACTCTCACTTTTCTTGGCTTCACGTGAACATAGGTGGTTTTTATTTCCATTCAAGTAGTTAACAGGGTTAACCAGACTTAATAGGAAATGTTTAAGCATGTCGAATGTTGACTTTTTGACAAATGGTCTCTCCATTTAAATTGCTCAGACTATATAACTGTGCAAAAGCAACCTCGGCCTTTTCAACAGCATAGATTCATTTCTTTCCTCTCCAAATTATGCTTAATCATTTTCCTGAAAGTATTTGAACAAAAATTATCTCTTCTGATATTTGTTCCAACACATTGCTTAGAGGGCAAAACGTTAAATAGTAGAGACAAATTTAGGGTAGAAGACTGAATTCCTGTAGTGACTGGGAAACAGTTTTCTTTGACAGAAAATACTCTCTTCCGTTAAGGCCAAAATGGATTAAGTTGTAATTAGTGTTCCCATTTTTGTGGAATTTCAAAAACAAGATGGCATGCTTTACCTAATAAACTGGCTTCCTTATTGGAAACATTTTCATTTTCCCACATAAGTTAGTGAGCATTTAAATCAAAAGAGTTGAGAAGGCAGCCTGTCACAATTTATGGACAGTCAAAAAAAGAGGGAAGGAGATGAATAAACAAATAATAATAATTTTGAAAATGCCTTAAGTACTGACATTGTCATAACTTATCTGAAGACCAAGATAAATGGCTTCAGTAGACATGATATCGTATGCAAGCATTTCCGTATTTCTGAGTTAATGAAAGTTACAAAATGATGAAAATATAGTCCATTCTTACCGTAGTTAAGTACTCTTCTTCTCAATGTTATGGCCATTCTCAGTTCCCACTGGCTAGAAGAAAAAGATAACCTGTTGAGCTTAATCGTACACACTATGCAAGACTATAAGAACTATAAAATATAACTGTAGGGTACGTTACACTCAGGAATTTTGAAATATTTGAGGTGAAAGTAAATTTCTTCAATAAACAAAGATTTTCATCTAAACTTCAATGATTGTAAGAAACGAAGGAAATTGCAATGGAGGTAAACTCATCGTCATTTAATAGAAAGTAGATGGCTTTGGAGTTAGCCAGATACAGATTTAAATCCTGAAATTCCTGCCTACTATTTCAGGCCATTGACTTATCTCTTTCTAAACCTGTGTCAGTAGCCATTATTCTATCCACCTCAGTCAATCAGCTGAAAACTAAATGAACTGATATTTATAGAAGAAATGAAGATACTATGCATATGTAGCCACATTAAACTCCCTAAATAGTTCAATTAGGGAAATACCAAGACTTAAAATAAATTTCTGGCTTTAGAAGTGGAAAATGTGGTAAAATTCTAAGAATACTGGAAGAAAAAAAACAGAAAAATATGTGTTTACCTTGACATAAAAAGAAAGGTGAATAGTCCACAGCTTTTGTTGCTACAATGAATGAGAGATGGAATTTTCCATTTCTGCCTTCTATGTGCCCATGCTGACACCTGCGTAAATAAATGGAATGGATTTGTCTTTGCAATAAAGAGCTGAGTTGTGGCAGAAATAGACTATTGTTGGATCAGTCTTACCAAGAGACAAATTTAGAATGCTCTGACAAATTTGAAAACATCTCCCCAAGTCACATCTGAAGAATACTGATGCTTGTGCAACAAAATAAACCAGAAAATATGTGCTATTACAACATCTTCTTATAAACTTTGCTTGTATCCAATGGTTTGTTTATTTGCATCACAATAAATGGGACTAAAGTTTTCTTCATTTTCCTCTCTGTGCTTCTGATTGAAATATACTTAGGTTGTAAAAATTGTCTCTGCTATATAGCAAGCTTATATATCTTTGGTAATCAAAGTCAGGAAAGACAGAGTTGGACATTCTAATCTTTATCTTAGGAAGCTTTTAAAGAGTATTTTGGGGAGTAGCCAATGAATATCAATATGTAAACACTTTGTCTTTAAACATTTCATAAAGTAAAAATCTTAATCCAATTTTTTTCCACTTTAGAAAGAAGCTTATTAGAGAAAACTTACGTTCATTTCTTTGTTTTATATAGTAAAAATGGTATTTTCAAGATGCACAAATTAATTTTATTCTACCTTAAAATGTTTTATTCCCTCAAAACAATTACTATATATATTAATGGTAATTCTGTCCACAATTTTGTTTCTTTGCTTATCATTTTATGGATTATTAGAGATGTATTGACAATAAGTTCCTTTGAATCTCTTCCTGTTTATATGGCCTCCCCTTAGAGTGGCCCATTGGCTTCCCCATCTGATGATGTCCTTTCTGCTCTCTTGCTTGGTAACTCTCAACAATTACCAAGTGACAATAGGAACACCAAGTTCCTTCTTATCTGTTGTCTCTAACCTAATGTTCAACACAATCTGAAAAAGAGTAGATATTTTATTTAATAATGAGTTCTAGGGTCTTATTAATTGTCTTAGATTCCTATTGCAAATTCTTAATTATACCTTAAACTCAATTATTTTAATATACTTTCTGTAGCAATTGACACTAGGAAATTTATCAACACAGAAAGCACCCAGAAAATGTGTATCCCAAGGAGTTTTGTTACACTATTTTCAACAAAAATGAATTAAGCAACCCATCGGATACTGATATGAAAAACACTACAAATGAGGTCTAGCTTACTTTTCTAGAAAGCACCACCTACATGTTCTTTATTTTAATGCTGTTTTATAGGCTTAAAAGTTTGATATCATATGATCCCAGGTCCACATTGCTTCTCATTATTTAGCAGGCTTGGGGTCATGTGACATAGCTACTTGATCTTTGGGTTACTATTCTGATGAATTCTGAATTTTCACAGATTCAATTTCTCTTCCTTCCTTCCTTCCTCCCTCCCTTTCTCCTTTTCTCCCTTCCTTTCTTTCCCTTGTAATTTCCCTAATTAATCAAATTCATTGGTGCCATTCTTCAGAAAGTCTCAGACTTGGGCTATTTTCTGCCTTAGCACAATAATGGCTGGATACAGAAATCTATCAGAAGACACAATATACTGACTAACCGACCTTTAGTCCAGACTATGCTGCAACTTTTACTGCAAGTGTCTGAGATTATTATCATTCCTGAATCAATTACTTGATTTTAGAACTCTCACTTTGTTCTCTAGCTCCAAACCAGAATTTCATTCATCAGGAGGATACCTTCATGTCTTCCCTACTAGTAGATTATTAATGTGCTTCTCACTCAGTGGTTGCAAAAAAAGACCACTGGCTGGAGGAAACAGGATTTGAGATAAATTCTAGTAGTTTCACAAGGCTACACATATTACCACATTACCACACATTACCACAGACTTACTTAAAATAAGACAAATTTATTATCTTACAGTATCAATATTGGAGGTCAGAAGTTCAAAATGGGTATCACCAGGTTAAAATCAAGGTGTTAGTGGAGCTGCATTCCTTATAGAGGCTCTAAGGCAATGTAGTGGGTTGAAATAATGACCTCCAAGAAGATATGTCCACATCCCAAACCCCGTCTATAATCTGCACTAATATGGTAGCCACTACTCACATGAGCCTGCTGAGCACTTGAAATATGGCTAGTCCAAATTGAGGTACATCGTAAGTGCAAAATACACATCAGATATCAAAGACTTGCTATAAAAAAAGAATATAAATAATCTCATGAATAATCTTAGTATCAGTTACATGTTGAAATGGTAATATTTTGAAAAGCTGAGGTTAAAATATATTATTAAAGTTAATTTCACCTATTTCTTTTTACTTGTTTTAATGTGGCTACTAGAGCATTTGAAATTACACACATGGTTTGTATTTTATTTCTATTGGACAGTGCTGGTTTATATCCTTGCTATAGTTCTTAGAAGCGGAGGGACTAATGTAAGTACACAGCAACAGCAAGGAACATTCACCTCCCTCTGTTCTAATTTCCTGTACTCTTCCCTATTTTTCCAAATGAATTAGGTAATGGAGGTAAGACTGCTAGCATCGGGGCAATGACTTTCTCTTCAGAGTCTCAGTATTACTGATTTGAAACTCAATAAAATACAAGCAGTAAATGAACAAATGAGTTGAACGAATGATCAGTTGAATGAATTTTTTGAATGAATATTGAGCAGCTCCTACATCATACATTTAAACATTTGTCTTTATCACTGATGAACATTTATTACAGTATGTTTTGAGTATATATACATTCCACAATCTTATGAATATATAATTGGAGAAAAAATCATTTTTATTCAGTGAAGACACCACTCTAGCTTAGTGCAAAATGTTCTAACCTTACAATATCAAAAATGACATATATCCTAAATTATTCTCTCAGTTTGAATTAGTCATTTGCAACTTTTTTTCTTACTAGCTTATAAGCAAGTCAACTGAAGTCATACTACTTGTCAGCAACTTTGCATGAAAACAAAGTTCCCCAGACCCTTTA
The DNA here is from genome assembly GCF_002837175.3 of Physeter macrocephalus. NCBI lineage: Eukaryota > Metazoa > Chordata > Mammalia > Artiodactyla > Physeteridae > Physeter > Physeter macrocephalus. Next base: position 25,037,206 of record NC_041220.1, on the reverse strand, counting down.
ACATTTACTGGACATATTTATCAAATAATTATATGCACAAGAAATCTTATGGGAAGTTCGTATGACAAACAACATAAGCTAATATTCATTGATTTAACAAATTTTTATGAGTGTGTTCCATGTACCAGTCACTATGCTAGTTCATTTTTATGCACAATTTCGCCCAATGTTTAGAATATTCTAATAAATCTTATCATCAATTCCACATTTTACTAATGAGGAAACTCGCAGAGTTTAACTGACTTGTCCATAGTGGCATACCTAGTGGGTAGAGTAGAACTGTCAAAAGAAAATTTGGAGAGCTTTAGTTGATATGAATATTTTATTGAATAAGAAACAAACTGCAAACAGGGAGACTTCAAAACCAAAAGTGCTATGCTCTCAGCCGTTACAGCTCAGTTTACAAAGCGTGAATGAAGAAGTACATTGCTTTCTATTGTGATTGGTTACTAGAAGCTTACATTCCTTTTAGGGTAGTAGCACTGCATAAGCTTGTTTGTAGCTGATTGTCTAGGAAGCTGCTTGAAAGAAAGCTTGAGTTTTGGTAGATATCAGAGTCAGCATTTCAGAGAAATCAGGACAGTTTAAGTTTGGGTTACAAGGCAGTGGGTGGTTGGGTACTCAGACTGCGGCTCCATTTTTGGTTTTCTTTAACACCACAATTCAGTCTTCATGCTTATTCTAAGGCCCTTGCTCTACTACACATTTTTAACATGCATTAAAAGTTTTACATAATTTAAATACTTCTTGATAATCATTTCCAAGAAAGCAATGTTATGCTTTAATATGAAATACATACCATGACCACTGTGTATCTTAGCAAATGGCTTCATCAGCAGTTGCAGAAGGTCTGGTCAGCAGTAACCAATTGCAGGAGGGTAGGTGACAACTCACTACTCTGAGGGATATCTTCAGTTTTGGCCATCTCAGTAGCCCTTCTCTACTTTTTGTTTGTAAGTTTTTATTACAGTCCCTAGAATTTCCTTTGGAAACTATACACATCATGTTTGAACTTAAGATATGCGAATTTCTGCTTCAAGCCACTGAGTTGTAACAGTCAAGAAAAATATTATGCAATGGAAAAAGAACCCAGCTAGGAAATGAGAATCATTCGATCTAATCCAGGCTCTGCCACTAACTGGCTGTAAGATCTTGGAAAACGTATCTATTTATCCAGATGTCTACACCCACAAAATAAAGGGGTTGGTCTCCACATGATCTCTCAGAGAAATCCAGCTGCTGGTTCTGTGATCTTGCGTAAAAGAAGGTCTGAAAATTCAACCCTCAAGTAACAGTTAGGAGTTTATTTCTATGAGACCCAAGGTGACTGAGAATCCAAACCAAGCAACTGTACCTCATTTTTAAAATTGTTTATTAAATAACAAAGAATCAATATTGATTTGATTGATAGCAATTTATAATGAGAGAAGAAAAGAGAAGGTTATAGAATATCACAGAATCAATTCAAGAGAATTTGCTGGAGTTGAAGGACATAAGTATCCAGACTGAAAACACCTTCTAAATGCCAAATAAATGTATGAAGAAGTCTGTTTTCTAGACAAGTATTTGTGTAATTTTGGTACAAAGGAAGAAAAAAAGACAAGGTCTTAATAATTTCCAGAGGGAAATAGATATGTCATCGACAGGGGAGTGATCAAATTGGTACCAGCCTTCTCAGCAATAACACGGATGCAAGATAGTCATGGAGCAAAACTTTCAGAGATCTGAAAGAGGCAGAGGCAGGATGAGAATTCTATGTCTAGACAAATATTCAGTCAAATGTTTGGAATAAGCACATTTTTAGACACAAGTTTTCAGAAATATCACTTCCCACACACTCTTTGCTCTAGTAAGACAACTAAGTAATTCAAGAAAGGCAAAGATAAGTTCCAGGAAAGATCTCCTTCCCAAGATGAAATCCCAGGATGACCACCTCAAAGCTATCCTAAAAAGTGACTTGTCCAGATGACAGATAAGGGAAAGAGTGTCCCAGAGGAAAGTCAGTAAAACAAACACTCTGTAGAATGTCTGATAAGCTAAACAGTTTAAATACAATGTTTGCATAAAGAGACATAGTGGACAAAAAAGGAAATTAGAAACTCTTGATAAATGAAAAAACTGCCAAAGAATAAACTCTCTGGCTTTCAAGTAAACTACATTTACATAGTTTATTGATTTAATTAAATATAGTGATTTAACTATACTAGGAAGTTGGTGGTTTAAGAGACAAGAGGGTAAATAAATAATTTCTAAAATTGAATAATTGAATAATAGCAGTACAAGACAACATTCAGAGATATGGAAAAAAGCAGAAAGAATCAGCTAAGAATCAAAAGTCACAAACTTCCAGTTATAAAACAAATAAGGAGATCGAGGCAAGATGGCGGAAGAGTAAGACACGGAGATCACCTTCCTCCTCACAGATACATCAGAAATACAGCTACACGTGGAACTTCTCCTATAGAACACCCACCGAACGCTGGCAGAAGACCTCAGACCTCACAAAAGCTGTGTGGATTAAAGATCTTGGCGCTCCAGCCAGGCGTCAGGGCTGTGTCTCTGAGGTGGGAGAACCAACCTCAGGACACTGG
>NC_041220.1:25024196-25033332 GCF_002837175.3 Physeter macrocephalus | reverse complement strand
GCATTGGCAGGCGGATTCTTAACCACTGCGCCACCAGGGAAGCCCCGATAACATTTTATTAAATACAAATACATTTATATAAATTTCTTGAAAATTCAGCTATTCAGAAGTTCTCCCTCTTTTCCTATCATGTTAAATAAAAAGTGCCTCTCAGGATCTTAGTCTGGTCTTCCCAAATATACTTTTCTTTGTCATTGAATCTATTTTTATGTTTCACAGGAAAGTTTGTTTTTATTTATTATTGTGTACAGTATGGGAATACTGAAAATCTTATGGATGAAAAGAGACAAAGTTATTTTTAAGTATATTTTTAAACGTTAAGATTATTTACTTTATAAAGTTGTATAAATCATCTTTCTGTGATCACATGACTATGATTAGCAAAGAGAAGTTACATAGTATTTCATATTTGGTGGGACTTGTTTAATAGAAAATCCTTTTCTACCTGACACAGGATTTTTATTAGACCTTTAGGTTTTAGTTCAGATGTGACAATTTTCACTTGCCTTAAAACGCATACGGTTTTGCCAGTAAGTCAAATGTGAATGTAATTCTAATTCAGAACTAAAAGCCATCAGTAACTGGTCACATTCATACCAAGATTTAATTAGTACTTTCCAATGTGAAGTTGGTTTTGGTTTTTTGGCTTTTTTTCTTTTAGAACTAATGGGCATTGCTTTGCCATCATAGAAGAAGATGACCAAGGAGAAACCACATTGGCTTCAGGGTGTATGAAATATGAAGGATCTGATTTTCAGTGCAAGGTAAGACCTAATTTGAGGCCTATGAAATAAAGGGAGGGGCCACAGGAAAAGCGTTGATTCCCCAAGGAGAAGTGTGCCTGGTCTGCACATGGCTGTGTGCAGTAGTTAACCTACATAAGAAAGATGTGAGTTTCATGTTGCTTGTTCTCAGTGAAGCCACATTGAGTCAGTCTTCCAGGAGATTACAAGCATTTGTGACTTATTCTAGAATGTCAACTGGGATCTGTGTCACATTCACTAGAGGAAGAAGAATTAATTTATTTAACATTTACTATTTGCATTTAATATGCTAAGTGCTTGGTATATTTTACCTCATTTTCTCCCAGTTACCCTATGAGGCAGATATTTTTTATCCTCCGTCTTATAGCAGAGGAAACTAAAGCCCAGAGAGAAGTAAGTTCATTGCTTAGGGTCACAAAGTTAATAAATGGCAAAGCTGTGATTTAAGCTATTTGATTCCCAAATCCTTGTTTCCATAATACTGTGCTGCCCCCAATCTGTTGTTGGCAAAGTCTTTCTTTCCCTTTTAAAAGTAATGTAACATTTAGCTATCTGGTTTACAGCACTCCTCGTTTCTAAAATCTTTAAATCATACCGCTTTCAGCCTTCTCCGAAGTGCTCTCAACTTCCTGTGATGTAATTCACCTAGCTGAGAAGATGGGAATTCAGACAGAACACAGAAACATTGTAGGGTCTCTGCATACTTCTGGGATACCAATCCCACTTACTAGCGTTTGGTCTGCCTTCTTCATTCCTGTAATCATCCTTGATAGAGAAGACTGAAACAAAACGAGAGTTAAGGAAGTGTTCGTTTTCTTTGTCCTCCATTACCTGGTATTTTGTCGGCAATACTACATCCATTGCTTGGTGGTCTTTCTTCTAGCACTGCCAAAAACCCCTTCCTGATTTTTCTTTACATTTTCTGTCCTGCAAGGCTGAGCTCATTTTGAACTTTAGCCATACTGGGACTATTCTTGGATGCTTCACGCTTCTTTTATTCATCTTTAGTTGTATACTCTTCATTCCATCCTTCATGTAAGTTTTCTCTAGATCTGGGATATTTTTTTCAGAGTCACCTGTGTAACTTCTGACATGTCTCTCTTTTCTCTTTCTTTTTATGATCATTTAAAGGTAAAAAAAATTGTTAGAAAGTTAAAAATTCAGTTAAAATGTAAAACTTGTGCTTTTGGAGGTTTCCAAGTACTCTTGACCCATCTTACCTTCTCTTATATAATCTCAAGTCCCTTATAGAATCCCATATAGATTCCCCTATGGAATCTCATTTTCACATTTTTAAAGGAATACCTGATTATACCGGGGTTTCTCCTTTCTACCCATCTGATATTTAAGAATAAGAAGGTTGATTTCTGCTTATATTCTTGCTACTTCTATGACGACAGACAATTCCTTTCTGTTACTGTTTTGGTCTGGAATGGCACTTCTTCCAGGTAGTGCTGAAATGTCAGCATTCAAGTTAAGAACTTCTCAAATACTGTACTTTTAATCAAATAAAACTTCACATATAATTTTTGGTATCTGTTCCCATGACTACAGTCTTTCCCTGTGCTCATTTTCTGATCTATTAGGGACACATATCTGGTTGGTGGTCTCCCAAAAACTCTCAGAAATATTGTTTCTATATTTTGCCCTTATCCTCACCACATACACTTCAACTTGCTTCCATACCAGGTTCATTAGTTTCAACATAGTTGTTATAGGCAGAATCAACTGTATCTTCTGCCTACTTGACTACCTTTTCTAACCTGTCATTTCTTTGGCCTAGGACACGCTCCACTTTTTAGTCAGATCTTAAGTCTCATCCAACTAAGTCTCAATACTACTATGAGATCATATTTACCCTGCTAGTCTATCACTGTAATAAAATGTATTACCCATGTTTTTTAGGAAAAGATCTCATGATTTTAAATACTTTTTTACTAAAAACAAATGAATAGTCATATCTTAAGATATGCCAAATTTTGGGTGAAAAATATATATAAACTTTTGTTTATCTGTAATTAAGTTATAGTCTAGTGTTCTAACACACCATGCACATACATACATTCTTCTTAAGAAAAAACATTTTAGAGTCTTTACAACACTATTTCACGATAGATTTAAATTTTTCAATAATCACTTTCACACAAACTTAGCAGGTCCTTTTCACTCACTGAATTAGAAACTGTATTTTATGAATATTTTAAAAATTAATTATCAGTTTCGTGTATCAGATTATTTCTAATTTTCTTCCTTTAGGATTCACCAAAAGCCCAGCTACGCCGGACAATAGAATGTTGTCGGACCAACTTATGTAACCAGTATTTACAACCTACACTGCCCCCTGTTGTTATAGGTAGGTTAGCAGAGAAAAGTGCAATCATGATTCTCAGTGAAATATTTTCTCTGGTTTTAACAATAAGCAAGCTTTCTAGAGTTCAACACTACAAGTTATTTTTTCCTTTTAAGATGTGATCGAAAGGTAATATGTCTTTTTCATTGTTTACTTCCATTATCAGGTCCATTTTTCGATGGCAGCATTCGATGGCTGGCTTTGCTCATTTCTATGGCTGTCTGCATAATTGCTATGATCATCTTCTCCAGCTGCTTTTGTTACAAGTAAGATAATTATTTTGATGCAAAATATTTTGTTGAATATTAGATATAAACAGTTGTTCTTAAAGCCAGTAGGCAGAAACCATTGACAATGTATTTCAGGAACCATTAACTTGTATTTTCTGGTTATCTCCTTTAATTAACTATATTATAGTTTCTTAAGGGAACAGAGGACCTTACTACTAATCAATTAATTGGACACTACATTATACTTCTTGTTATGTTCATGAGTACTTAAGATATTCTTATTTATAGAATATTGAACTTTCTTATATCTAAATTTAAAAACCTGACCCCATATATGCACTACCAAATGTAAATTAGATAGCTAGTGGGAAGCTGCCGCATAGCACAGGGAGATCACCTCTGTGCTTTGTGGCCATGAGAGGGGTGGGATAGGGAGGGTGGGAGGGAGGGGGGCGCAAGAGGGAAGAGATATGGGAACATATGTATATGTATAACTGATTCACTTTGTTGTAAAGGAGAAACTAACACACTATTGTAAAACAGTTATACTCCAATAAAGATGTTTAAAAAATAAATAAAAAGTAAATAAATAAATAATAAAAAAAATAAAACAAATAAGTCCTGGATGTAATGTATAACATGGTGACTACAGCTAATAATACTGTATTGTATACTTGAAAATTGCTAAGAGAGTAGCAATTTAATTAAATTGATAATTAAAGCTTCTTATCATAAGAAAACAAAAAATTGTAACTATGTGAGGTGACAGATGTTAACTAGACTTATTGTGGTGATCATTTATATATGAATAGCCAATCATGTATAACTAAAACTAATATAATATTATATATCAATTATATCTCAATAATAACTAAAAGAAATAGCTGAAAGAATTAAACATGGCTGCCTGTACATAGCCAAACTGGAGGCTGGGGAAGAGCCTGTACCCTTTCATCAAGCTTTACTATATTATTTGGTGTTTTCACCACGTTCATGGGGTATTGTGATCTAAAATATTTTGATTTTTTTCACTGAAATCATGATATTAGGAAAGTTTTTTCAAAGTACTTTTAATGTCTGAACAGAGTACATAATTCTCTATATAGTATGATCTCAATTTTGTAAAATAAATAAAATAAATACCTGATATATATGTCTTTTAAATATATATCAGATATTTGTTTTATTTATTAAAATATTGAGTTAAACATATATGTATTGTATGTATTTTACTAAATTGGGTATTATATTCAATTTAATAAAGTTTAATAAATAACACAAATACAAGACATATAAAAGAAAAACATATATATATATTTCTTTTATGTTACTAATTGTAGCTCATACTGTGAGAAATGTGTATTCTGTGATATAGGTATATATTTAATTATATGTATATATTTAAATTTTATACATGTTTATTTGAAGCCCATATTTAATGACTGAGAACATTGAGAAAGCAGATAAGAAGAGTTCAGAAAGCAAATTTCCTGTGGAAGAAACTTCTAATGCGACCTTAGTCTTTAATGTCTAGGAGGCAGGGAATTTTGACATTGCTGGTTGGTAGAGTTTATACTAGGCCAAAGGTAGGTTTTTACCTTGCAAAGTTAGCTTTGAACTGCTGACAGCAGCTAAGAGTCCAGAAGCATTAGTCACTAGGTATTTTGGGCTTTGCCAGGTGCCTGCAACTTGTTGTGGTTCTGACTCTAAAAGAATTTCTGTGGAGATAGGGCCAAAGGCATGGGCCTTTAGCCAGCACAGATGGCCTCAGAGTACAGGTTGCTGCAGTTTGACCTTAAACTTGTAGTGCAACGTGAGGGCCTCAAAAGCTACGCCTTTGGCAGGTGCTAAGGCCTCAGACTGAGGCAGCTGTAGTTGATAGTGGTGCAGACACAGCTTGGCCTGCCATCACTGGCCAGGCTAAAGTGGACTGTTACCTGCATAGACATGGCCAGTCAGCAAAGTTACACGTGAGACACAGAACACTAGGGAGCTTCTAGCTAGAAAACATTAAAATATCATGTGGCTGAGGCTTAAGTGGCAAGAGGTAGTGCTCCATTCTGCCTTCACGGTACAGGCTGAGACTGTGGAGCACTTGACCTTTCATTGTGTGTCTGGTCCAAAAGCTCAATATAGAAAATGAAAATAGAAAAGGACGTTTGGGCAAGTTTCAAAATAATTATTGTAGCTGAGCATGTGGGTATCACAGCAGCCAGGGGATTTATGGGATGGAAAACAAGGAGACTGTCTGGACATCAGAGGACCATATGGCTGGGACACCTGCCCCCACTGGGACCTCAGGGCACCTGCCTCACAACAGCCTCAATAGCAGCTTCAGTTGAGAAATTTTGAGGGTGCTTTTTCAGCTGAAACAAATGTGGCTGTAAGGTGAAATCCTCTTCTAAGAGGCAGGTTTTTTTTTTTTTAAGCCAAATTAACTCCATTCCAAGAGGCAAAGGTACTCAGTAGGTACTCAGTAAATGTTTGTTGAATGAATAAATGATTCACATTTATTATTTTTAAAAAAAGAGAGGCAAAGGAAGGGTGCCACTATACACAGGCACAAAATTCCTCACAGAAGACCTAGGAGTCAGTACTAACAATAAGGCTCATCCTCAGGACTGAAATGCTTATAAAGGGAAAAGGAAGTCAAGAGGGTTTGACTACATTGGGTGAGAAAGAAAGGATGTGCGGAGGGCTGCTGCCATTGCAAACAAAGATGGCAGCATCGTCTCAAGGCCACCCTCCTAAGAAGATGTTAGGCTTCTGGAATGTCCCCTGCCCCACATATGGTAAATTCATAGTGACAGAATTAATCATTTCCTGGGTGATTCCTACCAATTACATTTACAGGGTGTGGATTCCAGAAAAGTAGACTGGCCAGCAATGCAGGCAAGCTGAAGCCAAGATGGTTACCATCTACCGTCTGCCTTTCTTCCTGAGATACCAGTGTGATGGCCTTTGACAACACTATGTACTGAGTTTAGGGAACAGGATTGTTACCATGGATCACTGCTCTAGGGGTGAGGGTTTGGCTTATACTGTAAATTTAGTGGGTGTAGGATTAGGGTTACTTTTTGAGTCTTATTTTAAAGGGTCCTATTAGAGTGAGAATGATGTGTCTTGACATTGAGCTAAGAATTTCTGAGGCCCTAAAAGATCCACACCCTTCCCAGGTTGTAGTTGATGAGAAAAACAAAACAAAAACCAACTCTGCTCATTTGTGGTCAACTCCTCTGACAGAACTGAGCAGAATTACAAATTGGGAAGGATGACTTTTGGACTTTTTATTTTTTTAAGTCAAAGGGATTTGATTTTGAGCCTTATTTCCTTTGGATTTAACTTGCAAGAATATTTATTCTTTGAACTTTAATTTCTCCCTAGAAATTTAATATTGGCAGAGGGCTTAGGGGTAAAGTTAAGGCATCTTTATTGTTGGAATTTTATGAATAAGTCTTTATGCATTTTATTATTGGAGTATTATACTGTTACCATCTAATCTCATTGCAAAACTTCTGATAACCTGTATAGGACAACATAGCTAGACATAATTTGGTTTGAAAATTAGAATAATAATGGCTAACTTCTTGAGAATGTATTTTGTACTAGGTTGAATCCATCATATACATTTGTAATTACACATATGTTACAGAATAGTATATGTAATGTCATTACATATATATTTCATAATAATTACATATATCTGTACATTTATAAAGACTAAACTTGGCTAATACTTTTCTCCTTTTGGAGAGCCAGCCTGCTTACAGGGACTTAAATTCTACTCTGCTCCTCAAGGGTCAAGGCATCCACTAGTGGAACTTGGTCTCCCCAGGTCCAAAATTTCCTGTGGTCGAGTGGGTAAGTGCATAATTTTGGAGTTCAATTAGCTGGCCCTTTGGTTTTTCATGCAAAGCTATGTTCTCCGACTTAGTCTTTATCAGCAGTAGAATTATTATAGCCTTCACCCTCTATTCTTTATTTCTCAACTGATTTAAGAACCTGGGCAAGGAAGAGGGGTGTCATTATTCAGCTCCTCTCAAATACGGCTGTCGTGTATATGAATGTGCAATGCATCAACATTTAAGTACATATATAAATGAGTATATATGTATATATAACACACAAAAAGTATGCATTCAAATATACTATATATATGCACATATGTATATGTATAAACATATACCAATGCGTAATGTATGTATACCTGCATATATGATATATAAACATATATATAACAATGTACACTCACACATATGTATATACATATTCATGTATATAAATTAAATATATCTGTTTTATCTGGATTGTGGGATTACTAGTAATATTTTATTTCTCTTCTTTACACCTTCTATATTTCCAACTTTTTTCAATGTATATTCATAAATCAGAAAAAACTTACAGTGTTTAAATGACTAAGTTCAGTTGTCACCATAACTTGTGTCCTGTTTCTTCCTCCTTTCCACAGAAGTTACCCTTTTCTTTTCACAAAATGTTTTTATTAAACGAGTGAGAGGAGCTTCCCTGGTGGCAAAGTGGTTAAGAATCCGCCTGCCAATGCAGGGGAAATGGGTTCAAGCCCTGGTGCAGGAAGGTCCCACATGCTTTGGAGCAACTAAGCCCACATGCCTAGAGCCCGTGAGCCACAACTACTGAGCCTGCGCTCTAGAGCACACGAGCCACAACTACTGAAGCCTGCGCACCAAGAGCCTGTGCTCCTCAGCAAGAGAAGCCACCGCAATGAGAAGACGGCGCACCGCAACGAAGAGTAGCCCCCGCTCGCCACAACTAGAGAAAGCCTGCGTGCAGCAACAGACCCAATGCAGCCAAAAATAAATAAATATATAATAATTTAAAAAAAAAGAATGAGAACGCATTTCAATGTATTTTACTTGATGTGACTTACACATTTTGCTCTTTGGTCACCCTGATTACAGTGGGACTTCCTTAAGAGGAAGAGTCCTGTCATTGTAACTCAATGCATATAACAGTATGCATTTTCTCCTGTGCATATAACAGTACGCCTTGCATACAGTGCATACTCATTAAATACTGATTGAAATTTGATTCTACCACCATTTCCAGGCAATTGGGTTGTACTCCAATGAAATAATTGCTGGAAACGGGAGAAAAACAATTCCCCCAGACACACACAATGAGGTAATTCCAGGCAATTGTCATGCAATAGTTCAATGAGTTTGTTAGAGAAGCCTTAAAAATAGAACCATAGTCCATGTAGCAGCTGATTTAGATCAGGCTCTAAATCTGATTTTTTTTTTTAACATCTTTATTGGAGTATAACTGTTTACAATGGTGTGTTAGTTTCTGCTTTACAACAAAGTGAATCAGCTATACATATACATAAGTTCCCATATCTCTTCCCTCTTGCGTCTCCCTCCCTCCCACCCTCCCTATCCCACCCCTCTAGGTGGTCACAAAGCACCGAGCTGATCTTCCTGTGCTATGTGGTTGCTTCCCTCTAGCTATCTATTTTACATTTCGTAGTGTATATATGTCCATGCCACTTTCTAACTTCATCACAGCTTACCCTTCCCCCTCCCCATATCCTCAGGTCCATGCTCTAGTAGGTCTGTGTTTTATTCCCATCCTACCACTAATCTCTTCATGACATTTTTTTTTTCTTAGATTCCATATATATGTGTTAGCATACAGTATTTGTTTTTCTCCTTCTGACTTACTTCACTCTGTATGACAGACTCCAGGTCTATCCACCTCATTACAAATAACTCAGTTTCATTTCTTTTTATGGCTGAGTAATATTCCATTGTATA
>NC_041220.1:25022599-25023013 GCF_002837175.3 Physeter macrocephalus | reverse complement strand
CTTAGGATTCTCTATGTATAGTATCATGTCATCTGCAAACAGTGACAGCTTTACTTCTTCTTTTCTGATTTGGATTCCTTTTATTTCTTTTTCTTCTCTGATTGCTGTGGCTAGAACTTCCAAAACTATGTTGAATAAGAGTGGTGAGAGTGGGCAACCTTGTCTTGTTCCTGATCTTAGTGGAAATGGTTTCAGTTTTTCACCATCGAGAACGATGCTGGCTGTGGGTTTTTCATATACGGCCTTTATTATGTTGAGGAAAGTTCCCTCTATGCCTACTTTCTGCAGGGTTTTCATCATAAATGGGTGTTGAATTTTGTCAAAAGCTTTCTCTGCCTCTATTGAGATGATCATATGGTTTTTCTCCTTCAGTTTGTTGATATGGTGTATCACGTTGATTGATTTGCATATATT
>NC_041220.1:24969325-25020818 GCF_002837175.3 Physeter macrocephalus | reverse complement strand
TGTTTTTGGTGGCTGTCCCCAGTGGCTAAGGTTGGTTCAGTGGGTTGAGTAGGTTTCCTGGTTGGGGGGACTAGTGCCTCTGGTCTGGTGGATGGGGCTGGATCTTGTCTTTCTGGTGGGCAGGTCCACGTCTGGTGGTGTGTTTGGGGATGTTGGTAGCCTTATTATGATTTTAGGCAGCCTCTCTGCTAATGGATGGGGCTGTAGTCCTGTCTTGCTATTTGTTGGGCATAGGGTGTCCAGCACTGTACGTTGCTGGTCCTTGAATGAAGCTGGGTCTTGGTGTTGAGATGGAGATCTGTGGGAGATTTTCGCCGTTTGATACTGCGTGGAGCTGGGAGGTCTCTTGTGGACCTGTGTCCTGAGGTTGGTTTCCCCGCCTCAGAGACACAGCCCTGACGCCTGGCTGGAGCGCCAAAAGCCTTTAATCCACCGGGCTCAAAATAAAAGGGAGAAAAAAAGGAAAGGAAAGGAAGGGAGGAAGGAAGAAAGGAAGGGAGGGAGGAAGAAAGAAAGGAAGGAAGGAAGAAATGAAGGAAGGAAAAAAGCAAGAAAGGAAGGAAGAGAGGAAGAAAGGGAGGAAGGGAGGGAGGAAGGGAGGAAGGAAGGAAGAAAGGAAGGAGGGAAGAAAGGAAGGAAGAAAGAAAAGAAGACAAAATAAAGTAGTATAAAATATAGTTATTAAAATAAAAAATAATTATTAAGAAGTAAAATTTTATTTAAAAAACAATACGGGTCGGTCAGAACCCTAGGACAAATGGTGAAAGCAAAGCTATCCAGACAAAATCTCACACAGCAGCACACACATACACACTCACAAAAAGAAAAAAGGGGGAAAATAGTAATATATCTTGCTCCCAAAGTCCACCTCCTCAACTTGGGATATTTCGCTGTCTCTTCAGGTTTCCAACAGATGCAGGGCACTTCAAGTTTATTGGGGAGCTTTAATCCGCTGCTTCTGAGGCTGCTGGGAGAGACCTCCCCCTCTCCTCTTTGTTCTCACAGCTCCTGGGGTTCAGCTTTGGGCTTCTGAGGCTGCTGGGAGAGACCTCCCCTCTCCTCCTTGTTCACACAGTGGGGTTCAGCTTTGGACTTGGCCCCGCCTCTGCGCGTAGGTCGTCCGAGGGCGTCTGCCCTTCGCTCAGACAGGACGGGGTTAAAGGAGCAGCTGATTTGGGGGCTCTGGCACAGGCCTGGGGGAGGGAGGGGCACGGATGCGGGGCGAGCCTATGGCGGCAGAGGCCGGCGTGACGTTGCACCAACCCGAGGCGTGCCATGCGCTCTCCTGGGGAAGCTGTCCCTGGATCCCGGGACCCCGGCAGTGGCGGGCTGCACAGGCTCCCGGGAGGGGAGGTGTGGAGAGTGACCTGTGCTCGCACACAGGCCTCTTGGTGGCGGCAGCAGCAACCCTAGCGCCCCACAGCCGTCTCTGGTGTCCGCGCCGACAGCCACGGTTCGCGCCCATTTCTGGAGCTCCTTTACGCGGTGCGCTTAATCCCCTCTCCTCTCGCACCAGGAAACAGAGGCAAGAAAAAGTCTCTTGTCTCTTCGGTAGCTCCGCGCCCGTTTCTGGAGCTCCTTTAAGTGGCGCGCTTAAACCCCTCTCCTCGCGCACCAGGAAGCAAAGGGGGAAGAAAAGGTCTCTTGCCTCTTCGGCAGCTCCAGACTTCAACCGGACTCCCTCCCGGCTAGCCGTGGTGCACTAACCCCTTCAGGCTGTTTTCACTCTGCCAACTCCAGTCCTCTCCCTGGGATCTGACCGAAGCCCGAGGCTCAGCTCCCAGCCCCCGCCTGCCCCGGCGGGTGAGCAGACAAGCCTCTCGGGCTGGTGAGTGCTGGTCGGCACCGATCCTCTGTGCGGGAATCTCTCCGCTTTGCCCCCCGCACCCCTGTCGCTGCGCTCTCCTCCGCGGCTCCGGAGCTTCCCCCCCAGCCACCCGCAGTCTCCGCCCGCGAAGGGCCTTCCTAGTGTGTGGAAACCTTTCCTCCTTCACGGTTCCCTCCCACTGGTGCAGGTCCCGTCCCTATTCTTTTGTCTCTGTTTATTCTTTTTTCTTTTGCCCTACCCAGGTATGTGGGGTGTTTCTTGCCTTTTGGGAGGTCCGAGGTCTTCTGCCAGCGTTCAGTGGGTGTTCTATAGGAGCAGTTCCACGTGTAGGTGTATTTCTGATGTATCTGTGGGGAGGAAGGTGATCTCCGCGTCTTACTCTTCCGCCATCTTCTCTCCACCTCTCTAAATCTGATTTAGATCAGGTGCACCGTATATGATTAAAGGTAAAATAATGGGAACATGTTTGAAATCAAGCCTAGGCAGAGTGATTATGGAAACGTGGTGAGAGGCGCTTAATATTTCCTCGGAGACCATAACAACTCCTCTCGCCAAATCAACAAATCCTGTTATCCTGTCTCTTGAGAGACTAGATGATTGAGTAACAGGCTGCAGTTGTGAACTCTTTAAGCTTGGCTTCTGTTTGAGGAGCCTGTCAGGCACCGCGTAATGTGAGGAGCTGATGAAATCTCCGTAGGACCCTGAGAGCTGCCAACGCCAGCCCTGGGAGCACACTGAAATCACTCAGAAGCTGTAAATATGACTGATGCCTGGTTCTCTGTCCTCTCTCAGCCCCCCACCCCTGGCTTCCTATGTAATTGACCGCATGTGCAGCCTGAGTGTCCAGAGTTTTTAAAAACTCCCCTGGTGATTCTGAGATGCAGCCAAGAGTGCGAATCAGTTCTTGAGGGTCTCTTGGAAGTCTTAATGCATTTTTTTTTTCCTCTACCTACAGATTGTCCCAAATAGACACACCTCCTTCCTGCAGACTCAAGTGAAATCACACAGGTTGGTTCCTGGTTGGCCTGGAATTGTAAAGATAAGTTTTTCACCTTAAAGCCTTCATTTCTAGTTTAATGGTGCTGAGTCACACAATTCTCCCTCTGAAGAAAAATGTGCTTTTTTTGCACAGAGTGTTAACCTGTTCTATGGATGTGAAAGAGCTGGGAATAAACAGTATGCTAAAAGTTAGGAAGAAAAATGTAAATACTTTTAAGTATGAAGACTGTTTTTCCTGCCTCACATTATATGGTTTCCTAGATTCTTACCTGTCACAGCTGGATTTTAGAATTCCTTGATTGAGAAAAAGTATAATATAAATATTTATATAATAAATATAAATATAAATATTTATATAAAATATAAAAAATATAAATACATTTTAAAAGCTGTAAAAAGGTATAAATGTATTTATTAATCATGTAGGGAGCTGTATTTTTTTTTAAGTTAAATGCATGCATGTCATTCTAACTATTTAGCATACAGAAAGTGTTTAGTACACGTGAGAATTCATGGACTTTTTACAATAACTCTGTGTCTCCTCCAGGGTTCGTTGCCCAAAGACTTGGGTTACTGTTCAATGTGTCTGCACATGGCAGTAGTTTGATTTGTCCATCTCACCATTTCTAAGACATTTATCACCATATAATCTGGCCCATGGTGGTACCAGGGTCTAAAAGGTCATTCTTATCCCTGTTCCCAGATCCCAGAGCTGTTTAGGCATCACGACTCAGTCTTTTTTTTTTTTTTTTAACTACCACTGAAGAAGCTTTCACTGATCCGTTTTTATGCTTAGCCTGGGAGCAGTAAAAGTTATACTCAAGCTGTAAGTAGTTGGTCCTTAACTATCCTTTCTAACTTCAAACCGTGTCAGTAATGTTACATTTCCTGTTCGCCATAAGGGAATGAGAGAACTATCAGAGCAGTCATTTATGCGATGAAATATAACTACATTGTTGAGTAAAAGACAGCTATGGGAAGTTAAATAAACCTACAGTGTGTTAAATAAAACTACAGCTTGAAAGAAGTTTGCTAGTTAATGTAAAGAGCTGATCAAAGCTGTGATAAGGATGAAAATCAAGGACAAAATTGCCATACAAAGGGTTTGAGAGCAGAGACAGTACCCTTCCTTTAAATGCATATTAATCATGGGCATATGTAAAATGGAAACTGCCCTAGTTCTATCTTCAAGGCTATGGGTATCCTTGAAAAGCTTTTATCATTCTTATCTTTCTTCCTCCACAAAGATTGATGTGTACTTACTGTTGGGTAATGTTTAATTTGTATTTGGATCAGTTGTCAATGACACAAAATTTTAATTTTCACATAATTTTCTGAAGCTTACAACCTAGGGAACAAATATATACCGAGTCTCAATTTCTTAAATGACTCTAGTAAATCATCTGTACTCGTGCCATTCCAGGGACCACCTAGTTAAATTTTACATTCTCCTTGCCCTAGGAAAATCTAATTTTCCAAGCAAAATTGATGAGCCCCAGATTTTGGGTGTTGCACTGGATAAAATTATAAATAAAATCATAGGCGCAAGTTTCAAAGGTATTTAACTAGAAAATTTCAATGAAGAAATTGTCACAGGTGATTTTGAGAGTGTAAAGCACTGATTTAGCGGCTATTCTGCTTAAAGGGAAAATAGAGACAATGAGAAAGTATTCACATACTTTTATGTCAAAAATTTCAGTTATATCTATGCTTATTTCATAGCCAGTTTTTGTCAAATCTGTCTTCTGATCAAGGGAAACATTTTCCCCCCTCCTAGTATACCTTCCCATGTGGAGGTGAGTAAATTGGTGCAACTCTTGGACCCTCTTTGCCCTTTTACTGACCTCACCCTAGATGAGCTAAGTGATTTATCTGACTGGTAATTTGGGAAGAACAAATGCCTTTCGTTCTTCTTGGAAGTGAACCTACCCACAAGTTAGCTTCTGTTTTCTGTGCTGTGAATCTTACCCAGGAATTCCCCTCCAGGTGGAGATAGTTGCCCGGGTCTAGTTGCCCATGGAAGGGTACATAGTTCTAACTATTTAGCTGTTAAGTGTCATGAAATTCATCTGGCTCCCACAGAATCTCCACCTTTGGCTTTGTGAATATTAATGGTGATATACTGGCCTCCATTTGCTGCTTTATTTTTTCTTTTTCCAATTTATTCTGAACTCACGTGGAGAGGAGGAATACATACACTAGCATGTACTGAAAAAGGTAAAGAACTGTGTTATATTTGTAAGTTTACTTTCATAATTTAAAAGAACCATTGTTCTGTATTCTGTGTAACAAAACCACCTCGAAACTCAGTGGCTTGAAGCAGTTTATATTATTCGTCATGATTCTTTGCATTGACTGGGCTCAGTGGGGCAGTTCTTGCCTCATATCTCTCATGTGGTTGCAGTCAGAGGATGGCTGGGGCTGGATGTCCACCATGACTTACTTACAAGCCTGGCACCTCAGCTGAGATCCAAGATCAGCTGTCTCACTCCACTGGCCCTTACACATGGCCAGGTAAGGGCTTCCTCACATAAGAGGAAAAGAGGGTCTCCTGGTAGTTAGACTTCTTACTTTGTGATTGGCCTCTCCTAGCACATGTGTTTCAAGAAAACAAGGCAGATGCTGTAAGGCTTCTTATGACCTAGACTTGGAAGTTATGAAGCATCATTTCTGCTGCATTCTGTAGCGTTTATGAGGTCAGTCCGGATTCAATGTATCTGGACTAGCAAGGGTACCAGTTCCAGGAGCCTTTGTACACAGACATGGGGGCTTAGTCACAAACTGTAATGTTGGAAACATAAATGTTTGTTATAGGAAACTTTATTTATTATGATGTTTATTAGAGAGAATTGTGTTCGTTCACTTAATTTTGTAATCGTTTGTTTTAGGAAGCTGAAATCTCCTCACTAATCTTATGGTGATTAAATGCTGATTATTTAATTCAATGCATTGTTGAAATTAATGTATTGTTGATTTCATTCAATGTATCATAATTTATTCCATCACTTAAAAGATTTTAATTTTTTTCCATTTTGAAAACTATATGAAAGACTTACTTGTATATGTTATTTTTTAGTTAAAATAAGTAATTCTGCCAGCTTAATTTTAAAGCACAACATGAAACTATTTTTTCCACAGCAAGAAAACCTTAAAAATGTAAAATGCTTACATGGCCACAAGAAGATGGTCATCCCTGGAGCTGGGGATGCTATAACAGTCTCTAGAGTTGGGCATGTGGAAAAAAGAACCCAGAGGGCAGAGTGTACAGTCGAATCTTGAATGAGCTGATAGCACTCCAGAAGCATGTGTCTGGGTGAGAAGACACCTAGTTCTAGCTGATTCTAAC
Organism: Physeter macrocephalus; assembly: GCF_002837175.3. Taxonomy (NCBI): domain Eukaryota; kingdom Metazoa; phylum Chordata; class Mammalia; order Artiodactyla; family Physeteridae; genus Physeter; species Physeter macrocephalus. Next base: position 25,014,645 of record NC_041220.1, on the reverse strand, counting down.
ACCAGCAGGTCTATCCAATACCTGTTACATGGAAATGTTTCCAGAGCACAGCTCAGCTTCTCTAGAAGGACTGAGAAAGAAGGTGGGGCCCCAAAGAGCAACTGAGATTTAGGGTCAGTAAACAGGGGCAAGGCAGGAACCATGCTATTAAGACTGGAATTTATTGCAGGAGTATGGATGTCACAGTTTTATATAAGGCAATTATAGCCACTGTAATATATAAAGCACCAGATATTAGTGGGTTTTCATCATGGAACTTTATTTTTCACTTAAGTTTTAAATGAATGTTACTGATTGATGAGTGTCTCTCCTTCAAACAATGATTCAGAAGCAGATACTCTTTCCATCTTAAGACTGTCAGTTTTATCATGAAGATTTCAAGGTTGTCATGCCTTTCTGCATAAGCAGTCAAGGGATGAGAAATTGAATGAAGGGACCATGAGTAAGAGACTTTCATGGGACAGGGATGTAAGGGACACACAAAACTCCAATCACACATAACTCGGTGGCGTGGCCAAAGCCAGCTGGGAAAGAGAACACCAGCTAGAGATAATGGGGAACGTGATCTAGCTGTGGGTCCAGGAGGAGGAAAATGGGGCTTTGTTGAGAAGTTAGCCAGTCTTTGCCACACTCAGGACCTAGAATTAGTGAAAGAATCAGAGAGGCTTTGTACGGACCCTAAAGGGCTCTTGACATTGATATTCTTATGTTTCCTCTTTCTCTACAGGCAAGAAGGCCCCAGAATCTTGGGAAGGGCTAAATCAACAGGGAGGCTTAGTGATCCAGTCTTATAGCTTAAAAAGACAAAGTAATGCTATGGAGGGATAGTGCATCTACAAAATCTAATTCTGACCCACTCTAATTCTACTAATCAAGAGGATATGATTGGCAGGTGACCTAGAGAACCCAAAAAGAGATCAAATAAGCACTGCCAAAGTAAAGATATGAAATAGAGAATATGGCTGAGAGATACTGTCAACAATAATGAAAGAAATAGCTGCCCGTAGAGACAATGCCATCACATAAGAAAATTGAAATTTGGTGAGTGCCTATGGAACTAAGAAGAAATTTCTTCTGAAACCTTAACATTTTTCCACCTCATTAATTTTCCTAGTGAGGACATGCAATGCTGGTTGACCTCTGGGCATTTATTTTACTTTGACTACCCACGTCGGCCTTGATTTTGCTACCAGCAGGATAAAAAGCCACCACTGACATCAGACCTAATCTTCCATTTCATTCTATCAGCCTTAAGAGTTAAATAAGAGTTTTCTCTATATAACTTTTCCCTTGTGTACTTTTTAGCATATATACATTTTATTTTTATTTTATTTTAAAAATTTTTTTCTGTTTTTTTAAAATTTTTTTATTGAAGTAAAGTTGATTTACAATATCATGTTAATTTCAGGTGTACAGCATAGTGATTCAGATATCTATCTATATATATTTTTTTTTTCTTTTTCAGGTTCTCTTCACTTATAGATTATAAAATGAAGCATATATGCATCTTAATTTTTGTTTTAAATATACTCCACTTCTTAGCTTTAAGGCATTGAAACTCTTCTAGAGTCACTTGTCATTTACTTTGGAAAAATAAATTTCCTATAACTTGGAATGACCCCTGTATACAAGAAGCACAATGGGACCCCAGGCAGAGGGACAACAGGGGCACCCCTATAGCCAGACCAAGCAATATCTTCATCTCAGAGCAAGGTGTGAACTGGCTTCTGCAACCCCTTCACAGGTCACTCATAAATCTGTGAATCCCAGAATAAAGTAACAATATAGAGAAGGACATGTTCCTTGTGAGACATCCAAAATGCCAGCTGGTTATTTTCTTAACCAGTGTTCATCTAATCCATTTGCTAAGCATTGTGGCTTTACAGCAATTCATGAGGGAGGAAATGGTTGCTTAATTGCCCAGAAGAATTTCCTAAAGATGCTTCAGTAATAACAACTTGTCTTTCTCCGCCCATGATCCATGAATAACAAAACAATTGAAAATGAAAGTCACACTGAAAATATGACAATGGCATGGCTAGTCAAAGTAAAGCACAGAATTGAGATAATTATTTGAATAAATCACACCCCTCCCCCTCAAAATGCCCATAATTTCCATAGCTCAGTTTGAAGCTTTCTAGTTCTGGAGAATAAAGTGTAACTTAATTATTTTCTTTACTTCATTATATGTGAACACATTCAGCCAAAGGGATAAAGTGTCAAGAAACACCCTTTTTATTCTACTCAACTATCTCCCACCCCAGCTTGTGTATCATTTTCCTTAGAGGTGTTGGGGGAGGGAAAATTTCCCCCTAAGCTTTTGGGGTTTTTTTGGCTGGTCTGATAGTTAAATTGACACAAGAAAGATTAACAGGAGAAAATCAAATTTAATTTTGTACATACCGAGGTCTCATAGATATAGGACCTAAGCAGTGACCAAGGCAGGCAGCTTTTATACTTTTTTAGACAAAGAAACAATACATTTGTAAGGAATTGACAAGGCAAGGAAACTTAGGTTTGGGTGCTTAATAAGTGAAGAATCCAAGCAGAGTTTGTTTACTCAACCTTCTGGGCCCTGAATTCCCTGTCTCTGATAATAAGGATGTCTCTGTACCCTCCTGGTGCAGGGAGGGTGTTTTTCACATGGGAGGTTTTATGTCCTGCTTTCTGTGGACAAAGGAGAGTCAGAGTTTTCTTGCACTGGCTGTTTCTTAAGAAACTTTAGTTCTAAATAATCAATATGCCACTTTGGCATATTTGGGGGCGACTTGCCCTGAACCCTAACAGGAGTCCTGGATTAAGAGTCAGACTACTCGGGTTTACACTCTCTCTCTGTCCCCAGCTAACACTCTGCTTCTGGATCAGTCGCTCCATTTCTCTGGTTCTTACATATAAAGTGACGAAGATAGAATAGCTCAGATTTCCAATTAATCTTATGAGTCTATAATTCTATTTTCTCCTAAGAGAAAGTTCCTAATTATTAGCATGAGAACACTCTGCAAGCTTTAAAAGGTATTATAAAATATTCAATTTTATTGACTGTGTTAGCATTCTATAATGTAGACCAAGTCAACAGGTGTTCGAGTATGACTAGAAAATGTGCTTTCTTTTGCCATTATGTTTTCAAACTAAATCTTCAGCCTCTTTGTCTCCAGTCTTCTCCCACCATCTCTAGAAATGTAAATTCACTGTCTTTTTCCAAAGAAACCCAGAATTGGTCTCCTTGAGGATATCCTTAAGAGTAATGGCCAGAAGACTTAGGCTTATCTATCTAGACTGAAATAATTGAGGTATGGATGTTAATTGGAACAAGAGGAAATGAATTTTCAGAGCAATAGAAATGTTTTAATATATTCCAGAATGAACTGTATTATTTTACCAAGGTATTGTTTGCCTTTTGATAGAGATAACACCCCCAAAATGAATATACCTCCTGTCACTCTTCTTGTGATCTGTAATGTAGGTGAGCTTCCTCATGATAAATGCGTATTTAACAGTTAGTGACAACAGTATTATCTCTCGTATTGTGTGCTAATAAGGTCACCTTCCAGATGGTCCACAGTCAGGACCTTCATTCCACGTATCAGTACAAAATTGGCTTCTTGGTGAAGAAAGTTAAGCTAAGAGAATTTTTCTGCAATTTCCAAGGGAAAAGGTGATGACGGTAATAGCAGCTTCATTTAATAGAAATTATGTTTGAAGCATTTGAAACTTCAGCTTCTTCAGGAAGTAATAGCTCCTGAGTTCCCAGCACTGTAGTAGATGTTTTTTATATATTATTTCTAATCTTCACAAAAATAGTCGAGCTATAAATTACTCCCATTTTATAGTTGCTGGAACTGGCACTTGGAATGTTTAAATGTTTTCAATGACTCATAGTTAATAAATGATTGAACCAGGATTTATATCCAGAACTGTCAGACTCTAAAATCTTTCAGCCTCTTGACCACTGCTGCCCACAGTTGTCACCACCAGCCTTATGTGGCTTTTGTGACTTGTCCAAAGGGAGATTTTAAAGACTTAGAACTAAAAAATATAAAATATTTCGTTAATAGAGCTATGGTCTGAATGTGTACTCCCCAAATTCCTATGTTGTAATCCTAATGCCCAATGTAATGGTATGTGGAGGGTGGAGTCCTCAAGAATGGGATTAGTGCCTTTATTAAAGAGACTCCATAGAGCTTCCTCACCCATTCCACCATGTGAAGATACAAAGACCTGGAAGAAGGCCCTCACTCAACCATGCTGGCAACCTGATATCAGAGTTCAGCCTCCAGAATGGTGAGAAATACATTCTTATTGTTTATAAGCCACCAGTCTGTGGTATTTTGTTATAATAGCCTGGACAAATAGAAATAGATTTTATATTGATTACCTATTGAAATAATAATAATTTAGGCATTTGGGTTAAATAAAATATGTTATTAAAATCCATTTCATCTTTTTTTAATGTGGCTACTAGAAAATTTAAAATTATGTAATGGTTTCAATAGCCCACATTCTATTTCCATGGGCAGCCTTGATCTATACAACATTACTTTTTTTAAAATATAAATTTATTTATTTATTTATTTATGGCTGTGTTGGGTCTTCGTTGCTGTGCGTGAGCTTTCCTTAGTTCCAGTGAGCGGGGGCTACTCTTCGTTGCGGCGCGCGGGCTTCTCATTGTCGTGGCTTCTCTTGTTGCGGAGCACAGGCTCTAGGCGCGCGGGCTTCAGTAGTTCTGGCACGTGGGCTCAGTAGTTGTGGCTTGCGGGCTCTAGAGCTCAGGCTCAGTAGTTGTGGCACATGGGCTTCGTTGCTTCACGGCATATGGGATCTTCCTGGACCAGTGTTCGAACCCGTGTCCCTTGCATTGGCAGGCAGATTCTTAACCACTGCACCACCAGGGAAGCCCCAAAACATTACTTTTATAAAGATCCAAAACACAGGTCGTATTCTCATCATTAAAATCTCAAAAGTTTTGGCCACAAACAAAATTAGTGCTTAGAAACCTTTATTGAAATTAGAAATTTCTTCCTAATAGTATCTGTTAATAAGGCTTCTAATTAACTCAAGGAATTCACATTAGCTTAGTAAATATAGTCATTACTTTTAAAATTATCTTAAGGCAAGGATCTGGAACTATTACTCATTAAAGTTAATTTCTAAATAATCTGATTCACATTGATAAGTTAAATGCCATTAAAAAAAAGATGATATCTCTGTTCCTTAAGGAATTCCTTTAAAGAAAAAAAAAAAAAAAGGAAAGAAAAGAAAAAACTGGTCCGGCTGATAGAGAAATTGTCCAAGATCCATGGGAGCTCAAGTCAATGAACCTGTAGCAAATGTATTGTTGGTTTTGAGGCCAGTGTTATTCAATTCTTCTTAAAATAGTACCCATTAAAAATTCAGCCCCGGGGCTTGCCTGGTGGCGCAGTGGTTGAGAGTCCGCCTGCCGATGCAGGGCACACGGGTTCGTGCCCCGGTCCGGGAGGATCCCACGTGCCACGGAGCGGCTGGGCCCGTGAGCCATGGCCGCTGAGCCTGCGCGTCCGGAGCCTGTGCTCCGCAACGGGAGAGGCCACAGCGGTGAGAGGCCCGCGTACTGAAAAAAAAAAAAAAAAAAAAAAAAAATTCAGCCCCAAATTTGACACATCATATCGACTGGAATAGGACTTAATCTGAAAAATTCTCATAATTGAAGCAACATCAGAGAAATCCTTCCTAACATTTCTCATCTTCCTATATTCCCCTAACACTGAAAGGAAACACCTCTCACAAGCTGTGTTTCTTTTTTTTTTTTTTTTTTTTTTTTTTTTTGCGGTACGCGGGCCTCTCACTGTTGCGTCCTCTCCCGCCGCGGAGCACAGGCTCCAGACGCGCAGGCCCAGCGGCCATGGCTCACGGGCCCAGCCGCTCGGCGGCATGTGGGATCTTCCCGGACCGGGGCACGAACCCGTATCCCCTGCATCGGCAGGCGGACTCTCAACCATTGCGCCACCAGGGAAGCCCCAAACTGTGTTTCTTAATCAGACTTCTGGCTGCTAAGCAATAAGTTCCATCTTCCCCACCCTGAACAGCTGCTTCATCTGTGAACTTGGACTTCAAGCATCAGAGCTGTACTCATGGTTTACACATGCATAGCTCCTCTGCTTGCACTCATCTGTTGGTTCATTTGGAATTATATTTTGAGAGTCCACACTGTGCCTGGGACTGTTGTAGGTGCTTGGGATGTGTCAGTAAAAATAAAATAATTTTCCCACCCTTCTGGAATTTTAAGAGTTATATTGTAAGAATTTCCTGGTCTGGATTATAAACACCATGGAAGATTCCAAAGTCCCAGGACTACTGGAGGAAGAATCAGATTTGTAAAACAAATGCATATTCTCATCAATCAGCTGGATTTATATCTGTTCAGTGGGCACGGAGTTAAGCCCTTTTATATGTATTATCTCGGGTAAAGGTGTTAAGTGATGTGTGCTGAGAAAAAGCCACAGAAATGTTTGAGTTTACTTGAAATGTTTTTTCATTCTGTGGAATTACATGACAAGCCTGTATAAGATATAAAGTTACAAACAGCATCAGATTCTTCAAGTAACAGGCATCACAACAAATCAGTGGTCTTAGGACAGAGAAATGGAGAAACCAAAGAGGACCATATGGCTTGGAACACTACCCATGCCCTTTAAGCTCCCTTTCAGTAGACTCATCTTAAAGTCAAGTGTAAGGCACATCACTGCCTGATGATCTGAAAAATGAAAGGGAAGACATTGTCCTAGCTGCATAGTAGATATCTCTAGTCTAGTGATGCAATTGAATGAGTTAGTCACAAGCTCTGGTCAGATCTTGTCTTGGCATTGACTGACTGTGTGACCTCCAAAGAGTGGCTTGTGCTTCCCGAGCCTCTGAGCTCTCACTGGTAAAATAAAGGTGTTGACATGATTGCCAGCATCCTCTGCTACTAATCCTGTACGTTACAGATTCACGGCAAATATTTCTCAAGTTTGACAAGAAAATATTTTATCAGTCTCACTCTCTTCTTCAGTAAAATCCTACACTAGAGAAGCAAAGATTTTAATGATTTATAGAAAAACATAGAACTGAAAATAAAAAATACTTCTTCATTTAAAGTAAAAGGAATCCAGCTTTGGAACAAGAGTTCTCTCGGTCATATTTTACAAAGCACTTCTTTTTATAGGGCCCCTTTCATTAGTTTCAATTACGAGCCCAGGGAAAACATATTTTTTGAATTTTAATTAATTTTAATTATTATATACATATGTATATGGAGAGAGAGAGAGCTCAACTTTTATGGGAAAAGGTTAAAGGTATGAAGATAGTCCTGAATCCTTTATTCTTTATTTGTGTGAGGATAACTTTGTACCAATTCCCTGGTGAAAAACGCACCATGGAATTGAAGAAAGAAGGGAGGTCTGTTTGCTTTTCTGAGATGCTAATGCAATCCCTAGAAAGTCACCTGTCAGAGGAGACAGTGATTCACTTGAACATTTGCCACCTTAATCGGGGATTTTATCTTCATTTTGCTAATTTTTCATGTCACTGTTATTGTTAGGTTCTTTTACAAAGTTGCTTCATGAACTTTTATATGTGCCGCACATTGCTGCATCTTTAAGGAAAAGATTTTGTCCATTTGTTACCGTTCGTTCACTTGCTAACTTGAAATTTTCTTTGAAAAATAATTTTACTATTCTTATTTTTAACTCAGTGTTTTCATTTGTGTTTGGCAATTCACATATATTTGAAATAAAACTACACAGAATTTTAGTCGAAGCAGACAAATTAGAGCCACTTAAAAGGCCTAGAACAACACCCCTGTCACTCTGGCTGCCTGTCTTTGGCTACTGATATAAATGTCTGGTGGATGCAGATAAGGACAATATGAAATACCAGGTAGAAGATTCACTAACCCCACAAAGGCAACCACGGTCAACAGCGATTGATGCCACGCAGAGTTACTTAGCTTTGTTTAAAAGCATATTTATTATCTTAAGATAAAAAACACATGATCTAAGGAGATGGAGAATACAAAAAGTTACTGCTAAATTGTTTTGTGAAAATTATGAACAAATTATTGTTGCCAGCAGTATTACATAAAAATACTTTCAGATCATTTTCTCCCACATTGGGAACTATCTACTTTTAATTGCAAATTTAATGTTTTTAAATGTGTACACCTTTGATTACTTGTGAACTTAAATGTTATTTAATAGGTTTACTTCTTCCTTTGAGAATTTCTTGCTCAGCTTTTTCTGATTTTTGAGGGGATTCTTATCCATTGGCGTGAGTTCTCTGAGTCTATCTTTAATGGAGATAATATTTAGAAGCTAGTAAGTCAAATTATTTTCATTCTCAGAGATCCCTATTTTTTTTCAAATCACACCCCAAGTTTCCCAGTTAAATACACCTGGAGGATGTAGAACCAAATGTTTATTCCATGGATTTTGGAGAGAATTCCCATCTTTGTCCTTTACATAGGAGCTAATCCAGGAAGCTTGTTGCCGTAGCATAGGAGACTATGACAAAGAGGGTGAAAGAATCGTCCCTTCTGGACAAGAGACATGAGGAAAAGAGGGGACAGAGCAGTAAAACAGGAAGAAGGTAATCGCAAGGGGTCTATCTCTCACTCCAAATCCTCAGTGATTCACTTTCCAGGAGAGAAATGCTTTTGTCTTTAGAAATACACAGGTAGGCAGCACATGTAATTAGGCCAGAAATGTGTTCACATTACAGATACTGAAAGAGATCATAAGCCCCTTATGTTACCTACAAGTACTGTGATCTTCACAAGTCATTTTCCCTTCTGTGTTCTTTTCCAACTCTATCTTCTATCATCTCACAGCATCAGAGGGGATGGAGTCCTCAGACTGGCCCTGACTTCCCAGCTTCCTCCAGTCTCCACTTAAAAGTGGTGAGGCTGTTTCTTCCTGGGACCAGTGCCTGCTGAGTGCAGTTGGGTTCCCATTAAGCAGTTTGAGCTTCATGTGCTGGCATCCTTCACAGGAGTCCCTGATTCTGGCCATTTGCTCCTGGTTTCCAAATCCTTGCCTACCATAGCCTCATTGACCAGATCCAGGTAACTCTTTGCCCTTTCAACAGGCATAGAGGCACCCCTGGGTCCCTTGCTTGACATGCAAGGGAACCAGAAGCACTTCCTGAGGCTCTTTGATATTGTCAAATGGCAGTTCTGAGCCATCGTTCCAGTATAATGGTGGAAGCAGCCACGTGTAAGTCCTCTCTTGGGGTACTGCAGTTACAGGACCCCTAGTGGTATATGGGGAGGCGAGCCTCGCTTCATATGGTCTACTCCTTAACTTTTTGAATGTTTAAAATTAGCTCTCCAAGAAGTAAACTCAAGGGGTTTGGGGAGAGGGTGGGAGAAAGTGATCAATCATTAACAAGTCTACCTTCCTTCTCTACTTGTACTTTCTTTGTCATTCTCATAATGCCTTGAGCCAGAAGGGGTGCACATATTCTCTCTCTATAGAATATCTCTCTTTACCCTCTAGGACTTCAAGATTCATGGCTGAGTATGTAGATGCAGTGCCACTAATTGAAAATAGGAATTAACAAGGGCAAAAATAACAACTCCATCACATAATTAAGGATAAAATCTGTATCTGTCATGTTTATAATAACTATTGTCCTAAAATTGCCGTTTCATTTTCATCGATGTTATTATGAACAAACTTTTTATTTTTATGTAGTAAAATGTGAAGATTTTCCTTTATTATTTTTTAAAAAAGACCTTGTATGTTTGGGAAGTCCTCCTTTATTCTATTCCTCCTCTATCCAGAGGTCAGAAGAATATTCATATAAATTATGTATAGAATTTATAATATTATTTTTGATATAAACATATAAAATTTATTTTGATATATGGTATGAGCTAAAAACCAAATGTCATAATTTTATAAATAACCATCTATTGTCCACCGACTATTTGATGACTAGTCCTTCCATCATTTGATGACTAGATTTTGGGTCTGGATCCCTTTCCCCAAAGGAACCCACAGTGTTACACCTTCTGAATATGTGTTGTCCTCTGATTCATCTAGAGGATGCAGTGTGTATGTCCCTCCCTCTGTTCGTGGTGTACACTTCTTATTCACGTACATAACCATCATTTCCTGAGGACTGGCTCCTACGATGTGGACACCTCACGTGGTAAACTGAGAGACTTGTATGTGGATGGGGGGATTTTATATTACAGATTCCTGATTCTAATCCCTAACTCCTACCTTCAGAAAAAAAGAATGTTTAGTATACACAAAAATCTCAAGAATTTTACCATTACCCTTGGTATTGAAACTATAAATATTTTTCTCTTAGATACTAATTTTGTTTCGAAAAAATTTAAAAAGAGAGAGATAGCAAGAAAGAAAGCCAAATTATGATTGCCGTATATTGGTAGCAAAACTCCTAAGCACAAAACAGTTGTAAGAGCACTTTAAATCATATAAGCAAGGAAATGGAAGCTGGTTAAACAAAGTCATTAAGGCCAATGCCCACTGAAAGCAGACACAGTGAGCCCCGTAATAACTCCACTAAATGTTATCTCTAAAGAAAGTTGCATTCATTGTGTTTAATTTACCTCAAATGCTTTTAAGAATAAATTCCCTTGTACTGAGTTTATGGAATGTGGAAAGTAAATAGTCCTTGGAGAGCATATTGGAGGTAGTTATAAGATACACATATCATCTTAAACTAAACCTTTAGCATCTGTTTCAGGCTCTGATTACAAATGATGAAACTGACAATAACTTACACTTACTCCATAAAAAGGAAAGGTGGTGATTAAGGACGTTGTGTGATCTTTATTCAATGCAAACTACATCTGCTGTGTTTTCTCCTATACCTGGCTGTCTGGAAAAAAAGTCACTCTGCTTCCTCCGGAAGGGGAAGGGGACTCTTGCGTCCTTTGAGATATCTAACTCAGCTTCTATGCTTTCCCTCTTTGAATCCTAAACCAGATCATTTTCTTTTTCTCATCGTAAACCAGATAAACTCTCTCATATAAACAGTTTACCATTAATAGGGTTTGAAAATTCAGCTCCTGTCATAACCCACACATGAGCGATTTCAGCCTTTTGAGCAATGGTATCAAAGCCATTCTATATGTTGCTCAGTGTATATGCTCACCACCACCATATGCTTTTCTCCAAGTCCAGGGTTTTGCCATTTAGGTCAATTTCAATAACAGTAGTGGTTGAAACCTTTGCTGTACCTTGGAATCATCTGGAGAGTTAAAAAATAATACCAGTGCCTGGGTTGCTGAGGTTCTGCTATAATTTTCTAGGATGCAGTGGGAATATCAGGTCTTTTCAAAGTAGCTAAGCTTGAAAACCACTGCATGTGTAGCAACTCTCTGATTAACTCATTTCACTCTGTTGCTCATTTGAGATATTTCAAGATACTAATCATTCAATTAACATACTACCATCTAATTCCAGCCCACTATTCTCCTCCCCCTTTCCCCTTCTTTTTTGTACTCACTACAACCTTCTAAATTAAAAGCCTGTGGCATCAGTTGCTTTAATTTATCTGCTGATTGCCTGCACTAGACGTAGTCACCTGAATAACATACATTTGGCAAACTTATTGATTGTACAGCATTTACTAGTCTGGTAAAATCAGCTTGCAATAGGAAGTCCATCTCAGCTTTAGCTAGGATTTTGGTTTACAAAACACAAAATACTGCAAATCTTAGGTGAATACAGCCAGAAATTTTGCTAAAAAGAAAGCATGTAAACTATTTTGCAAAGATCCCAATGGCTGCAAAGAAAACCTAAGGAAGAAAAGAATGATGACTCACAGACATGTTGGTTCAATGAACCAGCCTACAAGTTGGTTCACTGAGTCTTCTGAAAATGTCTTCGGTATGAATCAACTCTTTGTTTCTTGATAATGACTGGAAGAGTCCAATGACACAAATATATTCTCACATGTTATTTCTGTCAGTTACTCATTGAACAGATATTTATTGCTCATCTTGTATATATAAGACCTATTTCTAGCTACTTGCTGTACATGCATGAATAAGATATTCCACAGAGGCTCAGAATTTGTCAGGAAATGCGTGTGTGTGTGTGTGTGTGTGTGTGTGTGTGTGTAAATCTAGCAGGGATTCTAAAGTTAGATTGAAGATATCTAACATAATAAGTAAATGTGTTGGGAATAGTAATAACTTGTAGAGTTTTAAAAAAGCATATGTAATGTTGCATTCCATTATATTTGTAAATTTTTTTAATCTGTTTTTTAGTAAGTTCAACAAAATCTTCATGGTATTGTTAGGTTATAAGTGTTAAAAGGTCAAGAAAGATTGTTGTAATATAAGACAAGTTATAATTATTCATCTAATGGGATTAAAAACAAGATAGAAATTGGAGTAGAAATAGAGTGCATCATTTGGGATACTCAGGGAAGGGTCCAACTAAGATGATGTTACAAACTCACCTTAGTCAATTTTGCCCATCAGTGAAGTTTGGTTCTTTGGGTAAATAGCTAGTAGCCTTTGGTTGATTAGGGATAAGTAGGGCCTATAACTCCTCCCTCCCTCTATTATCGTACCAGATGGCATATTAGGATGAAAACAATCTTAGACTAAATTCTGTTGAATGTGGGAACATTTATTGACAAGTAGGGACAAAAGAATAATACAGCTTGTTCTTAGGGCTTAGGCAAGTACCACTCTCTGCCCTTGACATTGGATGAAAGTTCCACTTTGAAGGTAGAAACATACATCTTCTGTTAGCAGGACTAACCAGCTCCCAAAATGTAGAGGGATATGAGACCAATGGTCTCTAGAATTTAAATGCTCCACCAATGATATTACTTTAGTCAACAGAAGTGCCAGGTTTTTAATCCTATACTACAGTGTGGCCTTTTGAAATTGTCATAAGTCAACACCTATGTTGAGATTTCATGAAAAAAATGAAAAAAAAATTTTTTCAACCATCCTTTATGCTGATTTACAAACTCTCTGGTATAGATTCAAACAACAATATATGAAGTGCTAAATATCTAACTCTATAGTGTCAATTATTTATTAGTACACTTTAAGATGCTAACTAATGACCCATATGGTATAGATTAAAGACAACTTGGATAAACACATGCATCTGTTAACCAAAATTTTAGAAATCAAGACCTGATTGAACTAAAAAGGTGCTTATCTGGGGTTTGTTAGGACTGCAGCCCAGGAGACACAGATTCAAGGAGCACTTGAATTGTGTTCCACCAGACTACAAAAGGGGGGATACTTATAAAGACAAAAATTGCAAGGTTAGTTACATGAGTTGTTTACCAAGAATTATAATTGGAGCTGGCAAGAAGCGAGGGTGATTGTTAAGTAAAAATTGGTGGGGGTCTGAAATGGTTGCATAGTTACAAGAGGAGACCTTGAGACCATCGGGTTGCAGTTGGCATGTGTCGTTCTGAATACAGCTGTGAGTGTCCTTGGATTTGGTGCAGATGTGTCTGAGATCAGATCCTTAATGGCTGCTCAACTCCTTTTTTGTATGCCTGAACCATGATTACTCCATTATAATTTCAATTTGTCATCACAGCTTACTTTTATATAAAGTATATTATCTCACATGCAATAAAGTAGATAAAATATTTGAATTGAGATGTGAAGGGTGAGTAGGAACTTGCCAGTTGCACTGGAAGGGAGAGAGCATTCTCTGTAGAATAAATGGCAGGTTGAGGTACAGAGCAGAGAAAAAGCACGATGAAAGTGGTTTGGTACACTAGGTACCAAAGGGTAAGTGTGTAGGAGTGATTGGATAAATAGTACTAGCTAAACTATGAAGACCTCATACACAGTGCTAAAGTTCTCCAGTCGTTGGTGCTAAGGAGAGAAGTTGGTTATGGACCAGATGAGTAAGTTCCATATGGATTCCTCCCATTAGTGATTTACCTTAATACCACAGGAATCAGGGTTGGTAGGAAGGGTCTATTTGAAAAAGAAGTAGTCTAGTGTGGAGGTTATAAGGATGGGCTTGTCATTTACTAGCTGAGTTAAATCACTTCTCTTAAGCTTCATCTTGTCATAGTAAAATGAGGATAACTATATTCTCCACAGAGTTAAGATTTGTTCTACTTTACAAATGTTCCAGGTTAATTATGGAACTGGTTATTCATTAGATCTCTGTGCTGGGGAAGACCAAATATCACATTTTTAAAAATAGATCCTTTTTGGAGTATAATTGCTTCGCAATACTCTGTTTCTGTTGTACAACAAAGTGAATCAGTCATATGCCTACATATGTCCCCATATCCCCTCCCTCTTGAGCCTCCCTCCCACCCTCCGTATCCCACGTCTCTAGGTCATCACAAAGCACCAAGCTGATCTCCCTGTGCTCTGCTGCTGCTTCCCACCAGCTAACTATTTTACATTTGGTAGTGTATATATGTCAATGCTAATCTCACTTCACCCCAGCTTCCCCCTCCCCTCTGTGTCCTCAAGTCCATTCTCTATGTCTACGTCTTTATTCTGGCCCTGCCACTAGGTTCATCAGTACCTTTTTTTTTTTTAGATTCCATGTATATGTGTTAGCATACAGTATTTGTTTTTCTCTTTCTGCCTTACTTCACTCCGTATGACAGACTCTATGTCCATCCCCCTCACTACAAATAACTCAATTTTGTTTCTTTTTATGGCTGAGTAATATTCCATTGTATATATGTGCCACATCTTTATCCATTCATCTGTTGATGGACATTTAGGTTGCTTCCATGTACTGGCTATTGTAAATAGTGCTGCAATGAATATCGTGGTACATGTCTCTTTTTGGATTATGGTTTTCTCAGGGTATATGCCCAGTAGTGGGATTGCTGGGTCATATGGTAGTTCTATTTTTAGTTTTTTAAGGAACCTACATACTGTTCTCCATAGTGGTTGTATCAACTTACATTCCCACCAACAGTGCAGGAGGGTACCTTTTTCACTACACCCTTTCCAGGATTTAATGTTTCTAGATTTTTTGATAATGGCCATTCTGACCAGCGTGAAGTAATACCTCATTGTAGTTTTGATTTGCATTTCTCTAATAATTAGTGATGTTGAGCATCTTTTCATGTGTCTCTTGGCCATCTGTATGTCTTCTTTGGTGAAATGTCTATTTAGGTCTTCTGCCCATTTTTAATTGATTTGTTTGTTTTTTTGATATTGAGCTCCATGAGCTGTTTGTGTATTTTGGAGATTAATCCTTGGTCCATTGTTTCATTTGCAAATATTTTCTCCCATTCTGAGAGCTGTCTTTTTCCATTTCTCTAGGAGGTGGGTCAAAAAAGATTTTGCTGTGGTTTATGTCAAAGAGTGTTTTTCCTATGTTTTCCTCTAAGAATTTTATAGTGTCCAGTCTTACGTTTAGGTCTTTAATCCACTTTGAGTTTATTTTTGTGTATAGTGTTCGGTAGTGTTCTAATTTCATTCTTTTACAGGTAGCTGCCCAGTTTTCCCAGCACACTTATTGAAGAGACTGTCTTTTCTCCATTGTATGTCCTTGCCTCCTTTGTCATAAATTAGGTGACCATATATGGTGGGCTTATCTCTGGGCTTTCTATCCTGTACCATTGATCTATATTTCTGTTTTGTGCCAGTACCAAACTGTCTTAATTACTGTAGCTTTGTAGTATAGTTTGAAGTTGGGGAGTCTGATTCCTCCAGCTCTGTTTTTCTTTCTCAAGATTTCTTTGGCTATTTGGGGTATTTTGTGTTTCCATACGAACTGTAATATTTTTTGTTCTAATTCTGTGAAGAATGCCATTGGTAGTTTGATTGGGAATGCATTGAATCTGTAGACTGCTTTGGGTATTATAGTCATTTTCACAATGTTGATTCTTCCAGTCCAAGAACATGGTATATTTCTCCATCTGTTTATTTCATCTTTGATTTCTTTCATCAGCATCTTTAGTAGTTTTCTGGTGGCATCCTTAGTATTTTCTATGTACAGTATCATGTCATCTGCAAACAGTGACAGTTTAACTTCTTCTTGTTCATCAGTGATATTGGTCTATAGTTTTCTTTTTCTGTGATATCTTTTTCTGGTTTTGGTATCAAGGTGATGGTGGCTTCATGTAATGAATTTGGGAATGTTCCTTCTTCTGCAATTTTTTGGAAGAGTTTGAGAAGGATCAGTGTTAACTTTTCTCTCTAAACATTTGATAGAATTCACCTGTGAAGCCATTTGGTCCTGGACTTTTGTTTGCTGGAAGATTCTTAATTTCAGTTTCAATTTCCTTACTTGTGATAGGTCTATTTATATTTTCTAATTCTCCCTGGTTCAGACTTGGAAAATTGTACCTTTCCAAGAATTTGTCCATTTCTTCCAGGTTGTCCATTTTATTGGCATATAGTTGTTTGTAGTAGTCTCTTATAATCTTTTGTATTTCTGCAGTGTCAGTGTGATTTCTCCTTTTTCATTGCTAATTTTATTGGTTTGTGTCCTCTCCCTTTTCTTCTTGATGAGTCTGGCTAAGGGTTTTATCAATTTTGTTTATCTTCTCAAAGAACCAGCTTTTAATTTTATTGATCTTTGCTATTGTTTTCTTCGTTTCTCTTTCATTTATTTCTGCTCTGATATTTATGATTTCTTTCCTTCTACTGACTTTGGGTTTTCTTTGTTCTTCTTTCTCTAGTTGCTTTAGGTGTAGGGTTAGATTGTTTATTTGAGATTTTTCTTGTTTCTTGAGGTGAGATTGAATTGCTATAAATTTCCCTCTTAGAACTGCTTTTGCTGCGTCCCATAGGTTTTGGGTCATTGTGTTTTGATTGTCACTTGTTTCTATGTATTTTTTTATTTCTTCAGTGATCTCTTGATTATTTAGTAGTGCACTGTTTAGCCTCCATGTATTTGTGGTTTTTACAGTTTTTTTCCTGTAACTGATTTCCAATCATAGCGCTGTGGTCAGAAAAGATGCTTGATATGATTTCAATTTTCTTAAATTATCTGAGGCTTGATTTGTGACCCAAGATGTGATACATCTATCCTGGAGAATGTTCCGTGTGCATGTGAGAAGAAAGTGTATTCTGCCACTTTCGGGTGGAATGGTCTATAAATATCAATTAAATCTATCTGGTCTATTGTGTTTTTAAAGCTTGTGTTTCCTTATTTATTTTCTGTTTGGATGATCTGTCCATTGTGTAAGTGGGGTGTTAAAGTCCCCTACTATTTTTGTGTTACTGTCAATTTCCCCTTTCATAGTTGTCAGCATCTGCCTTGTGTATTGAGGTGCTCCTATGTTGGGTGCATAAACATTTTTAATTGTTATATCTTCTTCTTGGTTTGATCCCTTGATCATTATGTAGTGTCCTTCCTTATCTCTTGTAAGAGTCTTTATTGTAAAATTTATTTTATCTGATATGAGTGTTGCTCTTTCAGCTTTCTTTTGATTTCCATTTACATTGAATATCTTTTTCCATCCCTTCACTTTCAGTCTGTATGTGTCCCTAGGTCTGAAGTGGGTGTCTTGTAGACAGCATATATATGAGTCTTGTTTTTGTATCCATTCAGCCAGTCTGTGTCTTTTGGCTGTGGCATTTAATCCATTTACATTCAAGGTTATTATCAATATGCACGTTCCTATTACCATTTTCTTAATTGTTTCGGGGTTTTTTTGTGGGTCTTTTTCTTCTCTTGTGTTTGCCGCCTAGAGAAGTTTCTTTAGCATTTGTTGCAAAGCTCGTTTGGTGGTGCTGAATTCCCTTGGTTTTTGCTTGTCTGAAAAGCTTTTGATTTCTCCGTCAAATCTGAATGAGATCCTTGCTGGGTAGAGTAATCCTGACTGTAGGTTTTTTTCTCTTTCATCACTTTAAGTATATCCTGCCACTCCCTTCTGGCTTGCAGAGTTTCTGCTGAAACTCTCTGTGCTTCCTGGACTTGGGTGACTATTTCCTTTCCCATGTTAGGGAAATTTTCGACTATAATAACTTCAAATATTTTCTCAGACTCTTTCTTTTTCTTTTCTTCCTCTGGGAGCCCTATTCAAATGTTGGTATGTTTAGTGTTGTCCCAGAGGTCTCTGAGATTGTCTTCAGTTCTTTTCATTCTTTTTTCTTTATTTTGCTCCTAGGCAGATATTTCCATCATTTTGTCTTCCAGCTCACTTATTTGTTCTTCTGCCACAGTTATTCTGTTATTGATTCCTTCTAGTGTATTTTTCATTTCACTTATCATGTTGTTCATCTCTGTTTGTTTGTTCTTTAGTTCTTCTAGATCTTTGTTAAACATTTCTTGTATTTTCTCAATCCGTGCCTCCATTTCATTTCTGAGATTCTGGATCATCTTTACTATCAGTACTCTGAATACTTTTTCAGGTAGATTGCCTCTTCATTTATTTGGTCTTGTACGTTATTACCTTGCTCCTTCATGTGTGACATATTTTTTGCTGTCTCATTTTTTTTTCTCTTTTTTAATGAGTGGGATTGTGTTCCTGTCTTACTGGTTGTTTGGCCTGAGGCTTCCAACACTACTGTTTGTAGGCTGTTGGGTAGAGCTGGGTCTTGGGGCTGAGATGAGGACCTCTGGGAGACCTCACTCCAATGAATATTCCCTTGGGTCTGAGGTACACTGTTAGTCCAGTGGTTTGGACTTGGAGCTCCCACTGCAGGAGCTCCGGCCAGACACCTGGCTCATGAACCAAGATCCCACAAGCCATGCAGGGCGGCAAAAAAAAAAAAAGGAGAACAATAACTAAAAAATAGTAAAAAATAAAATTGGACTAGGAAATTAACAGCAATGTTAGAAAAAATATAAAAATAAAAATATAGATCAAACAACAACCGGAATGTAAAACAAAATCACAATAGTAAAAAAAAAGGAGGAGAAAAAAGATGGAAAAGGCCTTGGCTTTGGAGGGCAGGGCCTAAGCAGGGGTGAGGTTTGGGCAGTGGGAGGGGCCTATGCTTAGTACCCACAAGGCTGGAAAAGTTGCGGGTGTGTGTGGGAGGTGGGGCTTAGGCTCAACAGAACAGAAGGGGCCCAGGCGTGCCTCCTGCCTCTGGTCTCAGAGGGTGGTGTACCCCACCTGGGAGCCCGGCAGCCTTCCTGGGCTCGAGTGGGTGGAGCAAATGCCCTTTTCTCTTCTGCTTCTCCAGTCTGGGAGGGCCCCTTCCGCCTGCCTCTCCTGGTCTCCCTGGCCTCCCGCCTATGCCCCCAGGACCCATGTGGCCTGGAGGGGACTTTGGAGGGCAGGGGACGAGCCTGGGAGCCAAGCAGTCTCCGTGATCCCGAGTGGGCGGGGCTAACGCCCTCTGCTCCTTTCCGCATAGGACCCGGGCAGCCTAAGACCACATAGGACCCGACCCGAGAGCCAGGCAGACTTCCCCGGCCGACTGGGCAGGAGAAACACCACTTCCCCCCATCCGAGCCCCTGAGAGTCCCTCCAGGCATGGGAACCCCTCAGGGACGCCAGTCCTGTCCAGCCTCCACTTCTCCTCCCCCCCTCAGTCCCCCCACGTCCTACCAGTTCGCTTGGGGGTTCTTCTCATCTCCTTGGGCGTTGGAGCCTCCCACCAGCATCCAGCAGATGCCCTAGTTGTGGGGAGACGTGAACTCTGCATCTTTCCACACCACCATCTTGACTCCTCCTTCCCAAGTATCACTTCTTGAGAATAATCATTCTTGCTTCCTTTGCCCTCCACATGCAAGGGCTTATCAAGAATACTTCCTTGTTGTTAGGCTATCAATTTTCACAACAGAATGTCAGTCTTATCCCAGATTCGAGGGTCACTAAACAACACTCAACAACATCACCCAAGGGTTGCACTCCAGATATTTTTCTGAGTACAACCTGAAATTTACTGCTGCTTAATACTTACCTAAAGGTCAGTGAAGGGCAATAATATTTACAGCTGCTAGATTAGAATTTAATACATTTGTTTAACTCATGCCCCACTCCTAGTAAATTTTGTAGAGTTTTCCTCTAGATACTTTAAAATATATCCTTTGATTAAGCCAGAGGGGCAAACACCTAAGGTGTTTATAGAACTGTGCTTCATGTCAGGTGTCATACCACTGATCAACACATAGGAACATAAGAAACAGCCCTAGGAAATCCCTTACTATATTTATCCTAAGGATATTTTTCATTATATTGCAAGGTGTCTACTTTCTCAGGCCCCACAAGAACAAATTCTCTCTGGTCTCAATATCAAGACAAGTCATGGTTCTCCTCATTAACTAGATATATTTTTCCTTTCTAGAAAACTGTGACTTATTTAGCCAATCACGTATGTCTCGTTGCATTTTCTGCTAGACCATTTAGAACCAAATTTGGGGCCCACTCATGGCAATTGTACAGGGCCTCACTGGGTATATCTCAAATGGGTATTACTCTCACTCTTGGCTTCAGCTTATTTTTCCTACTTACATTTTTCTCTGGAAAGATTTCCACATCTGTCATTTCTTTATTTTGTAGTAGTATATGTGCTTTATAATATGAAGATATTTTTTTTCCTGGAAAAAATATCAGACAAATGTATATACAAATATATGTACTATTGCTAACTAAGGGTCTGGGTTTATTCTTCAAGGCATTGGGACATTATCAACTATATTTTTAGTGGAGACTGACAGCCTCAAGTTTGCACTATAGAGTGAGTGCTCAGGCACCATAGGAAGAATGGACCGAGGGAGAAGGAGTTAGTAATTGTATCAAAATATAGTTTATCTTATATCAGCACTTCCTTGGTGTTTGTTAAGAATGCGCTTTCTGGGCATAAGATCCAGGACTCTGCTCTTGCAGTGATATTTTGTTCCCACTTGAGTTTGAGAACCGCTGAAAGAGTCCCATAGATCCATTACGAGAGCGTTTTGTGATGCCAAGCAAACTACAGATGATGGAAATCTGAGTAAAGGAAGTGACAGTGAACTTTGGAAAAACATCATTTTTGAGAGATGTGGCGTTCTAAACTAATTGTTTTACCAAATTCCTAGGCTTGTCCCTATGGAGGTAAATACCCAGGTCTACAGGGCTGCTTGAAACACTTTGGCAACTATAATGGTACGTGTAGGTAACACATGTGATATCAGAAAGGAAACAATTCAACCCAAGAGTTACTCGCTTTCCCTTTGGCTTCCAGTGTCTACTCACTGCTGGGTGTGGTCCTTCATCTTTTAGCTGAAACCCCTCAGAAGCGGTTGGCTCGGGGAAGCTGCTAAGATGAGAGAGACTAAGCTTTCCCTACAGGCAATGGAGTCCAGGAGATTTCAGATTCTACAAGAAACAATTTGCTATTATCAGAGTGGAACTCAACCAAGTTTTTACCCCTGAAGCTATAGGGGTTGCCTCAGGCAGTGAGTGAGCAAACTGTCTTTAACAGTCTCAGATTTTGGTGAGATAAAGTCTAGTCACAGATGTGGAAAATGCAGGCAGGATTCTGAAAACTCCTGCCCATTTTAATCCTAAAAGATCCTTTCGTAGGAATGACTCAAGTGATTGCTCTTCAAAACTAGTGAGAAAATTAAGAAATCACATTCACTCCTGCCAGGCCCACGGGTGGTGGTGGGGGGTGTCGCTACCGGATTTTCTTTGTAAATAACAGGCTTTATTAGAAGTGACATTTTCTTTCTTCCCTAGGTGTTCTTTCACAAGAAGAGATGGCCAAGTCTGAATTACAGGTAAAGCAAGCTTCTGACACTCCTACGTTTTCCTCCTCTTATTTTATATACACACTGCCTACTTACCCATGTTTGTGATGAAGTAAGCCTCCTTCTTGTACTTCTGTAGATTGAGGGAATGTTTGAATGGCATAAAGGATATAATTTCTTCCTTTATTGTAAAATCTTTATAACTGTGTCAGGGGCTCTCAGAGAAAGAAGAATATGAGGAAAGGGGATGGAGGGAGTGTTGGAAGAAAAATTGGTAGAAGAGAAGTACTATTTTCTTATGAAGACTTGACAAAGCTTCATGACTAGAACAACAATTTGTCCATCCATTTGTTTTTCTCTATACTTTCCTAAGGAGAAATATCCAGTTTGAAGACTACAAAAATTTAAAGCAGAGATGGAAAAACAAATGAAGTCTTTTAGTCTCTATTTTCTGTTGTCTAAATCCCGTGTTGGGGGTTGGTGTGTGTGGCGGGGGGGCGGGGTGCAAATCCTCAAAACCACCCAGGGGGAGCTAAATGGCACCCCACCATCAGCATCCGGTAAGTCAGGAAGTGCAGCGTCGTTCAAAGGACTAATTCCCATACCATCGTCAAGCTAAGGAGACTGAAAGAGACTAGTTAACACGCCAAAGCCCCAAGCCAGCTGTTTGAGGGTAAATCACCTCTAGCAAGGTGACAGAAAGCTATCTCCCGCTCATAAGCTAATGCTTCTTCAGCCCTTCAATAAAAGGCTGCACCGTCGAACAGAGGACTGCAATTTATTTTCTCCTAGAAATATACCAAAAACTGCCTTTTAATTATTTGCTACATTTTCAGAAGGAAATACAATTTCCCAAAAGGTAAGGACCATTCTTTTGACAGAGAATTCTAGTTGATTTCCCAAACTGCTGACTTCTTAGGCAGAGAGGCCCAAATAACTTTAATTCTAGAATTTGGGGACACAGTTCTAGTAGTGACTAGAATTCTTACTGCAGACGCTGTTCTCCTCCTGTCAAGGATCCCTGGATTCTTGCCGTCTGTGTGATCGACACTTAATAAACTAATTTGCGAAATAATGGTTAGCATTCTCCATTGTGTTGGCTTAAATCAGATTCCCAACCCGGGATGTGTAAAAGGAGACATGTAGGATCTCTATATGATTTTCATTAACAAGGCTCCTACCTAACATTTTTGAGCCCCTACCATGTGCCAGCCAATATGTTTGTTGCTTTGTATGCACTTTTCATTTATTTTAAAATAAACTGTAGAAATGTGATGATTTGTCTCTAATCTAATCAAACTTTCAGATACATCATGATCACCGGGGGTGGGGTGGGGTTTGAAAACACAGACATTGGGGTTTCTAACTCAGTAGGTCTCTGGTGGAATCTGAAAAGTTACATTTCTAAAGAGATTCAGGTGATGCTGATAATGCTTGTCTGGGGACCACTCTTTGAGGATAACTGCAACCTTACATGGGGTTATCCAAATTACGTACCCAGATAAAGATCACAGAGTTAACTGTGAGGAGGTGATTCTCATACAACTGTGAGGAGGTGATTCTCATACAACGTTGTGTGCTTCAAAGTTTAAAAAAATTAAAAAATTTTGTATTTATCTAAATTACAACGAACGTAAGGTTAACCAAAATATAGCATCTCTTTCCTTTGGATGCGGAAAAAAGAGTGTTTCCATCAATAACCTGTTAGGTGAAGTTTACCAAAGCCTCTTTGATGAATTACATTTGAGAAATGAGCTTTTATTTAATATATGTCCAGAAAAAAATAAATTGAAAACCTGAGGTCCAAGAAGGGGGGAACAGAAGTAGAGAGACTTAGGTAGTAACAGTGTTAGAAAGCTCTTTCTGGAGGCAGTGCGGTCCTGTTGCCCTATAAAAGTCCTTTTGTGCTGAAAACTTATGTATTTCCCAAGCTGACGTGTTAGGCAATAAATCATTCTGTAAGGAGGTTAGCATTGCCTAGAGATACTCAAAGATACGAGATTCATCAAAACTTAATTTCTTTTCCCTTAGCTACCTTGAGTTTTGTTTTACGTTGCAGTTGACTAGATCTTGGGTTCAAATCTAAAGTTCTGGTGATTTATAAACATCGCTTATTAGGAAGAGGTAAGCCAAAAATTATCTGCCTATCAAAGCCAAAAGAATATCTTTGCAAGACACAAACCTGCCACTTCAAGGTGCTTCCAACTCTGTATGTGTGTCTGGATAAAGACGGAAACTGCACACAAAAATGGAAATAGACATGCTTGGCTGGAGGGAGAGGTGTTATTTTTCAATTGCTCCTCTTCCCAGCAGGAGGGCCGTGAGGTTTGAATTTCAAATCAGTCTGACCATCTTAAGGCAAATATCATCACACAGTTCTGGGGAAGGGAAAGATGGAGACTCAAATGTCACTGGAGTACCTAATAACACCCACCTCAGAGGTCTGTGGTCTTCTCTGTTTTCATAGCAACCCTGTGAGATGGTAATCACGTTTCATTTCCACAAATAGGAAACTGAAGCTCTGGAGGCTGGTGACTGCCTGATAGCACCCTGTAAAATGTGGCAGAGGAGTAATTTGAGTGCAGATATCTGTGGCTATAGATACATGCTCCTGCCTTTATACTCCATGGACAGGATCTATCAGAAACTCCATCCGTTTCCCCTCAAGAAGCAGGGTTGAAATGTATAAGAAGTGTAGTGCTTTAAGACAGCTATTGCAACCCACCCTGCTGTACCTTTGCACTTGTCCTAGCTTCCTGTTCTGGTCTACATGGATTCTGTGAATTCTGTGGGAATCACAGGCTTTTGATCTAACTCTTTACTGATTTAAATAGGAATTCTTAAAATATATGTGAGAAACTGCAAGAGAAATTTTAAAAATGTCTGAACCTCAAACCGCAAAGCTGACTCAGCAAAACTGTGACATTGGGGTGCATAGGGCAAAAAAAGAAGGGGAGTGGGGAGACAGAGCAGGAAGGAAATAGGAGAGTATCCTGTGTGGAATTATTAGTTTTGTCTTTTTAAGTCATACTAGAAATATTTGTATGAATACCAGAAAAGACACAAATTTTGATGGAATGGAAAACATAAACAAGGACAAAAGAGATAAGTAAATTGATGGAATTATTAGAAATAAGGGGAAAAGAAAATAATAAATTAATACATACTGTATTAATACATACAAGTAAAGTGAAATAAATAAAATCAAGTAAAGTATTACCCTTTAATAGGGAAGACTGTAATATTTAAAATTTTTTTAAAATTATGCTGTTTATAGAGGACAAAGTATTAAATCTGAGTTGAAATTAGAGATGGTAAAAGAGATATTATTCAAATGTAGTTGCAACCACAAAAAAAGCAAGAGTGGCTATATTAAGATCATATAGGGAAGAGTTTAAGGTTATAGTCACTTACCAGAATAAAGAGGGAAATTGTGTAACTGTGAAAAGCAATGTTTATGAAAAAAAGAGCATAAATCTGAAATAGTCCTACACAAATATAAAATTAAAACTATTTAAAAAGCAAAGGGAACTTACTAAAAATAGATGTCAATATACTTTTTTTTAAAAATAGACCAGATTTTATACGTAAGAAGTAAAAACACTCAACTGTCAAATCTACTAGTTATTTATAGAACTTTAACTTGAGTAAAAAGTATTTTGTGTATGTTCATTGAACATCTAAAAATCCTATTTACCAACTTAAAAACAATAAACCTTAAATTTAGAAAAGTATACATCTTACAGACCAATTCTCTAATCCTGAGGATATAAATTTAAGGGGGGGAACTTTTATTACATAAAAATTAGAAAATCAACTTTGAGATAGTGGTTGAATCAAAGAATATTTAAACCTAAAAGGACAAATTATCAAAAAAATATAAAGGAGGAATGGTTATTACAAAAATCTAGTGGTCCTATCAAAAGCTCTTTTCATAGAAAAATACATGACATTAGACTTAAATACTTGCATTATTAAAGATGAAAGATTAAAATTAAAATAAAACTCTACTTTTATCAGTCAAGATTTTGAGTGGGAATCATAAAAATTCACAGAATCTACTCTAGTAAATAGAAAATAAATATATAAAAGCACTGTGATGGTTAGTTTTATGTGTCAACTTCACTGGGCCATGGGGTACCCAGATATCTGGTCAAACATTATTCTAGGTGTTTTGCTAAAGGTGTTCTTGGATGAGATTAACATTTAAATCGTAGACTAAGTCAAGCATATTGCACTTTCCAATGTGGGTGAGCCTCGTCCAATCAGTTGAATGCCAGAATAGAACAAAAAGCTGACCTTCCCACAAGTAAGAGAGAATCTTTTCTGCCTGACTGCCTTTGAACAGGAACACTGGTTTATTTCCTGCTTTCAGACTCAAACTGATACACTGGCTCTTTCTGGGTCTCCAACCTGCTTGAATTACACCATTAAGAGTGGAATTACACCATTGACTCCCCTGGTTCTCGGGCCTTTGGACTCAGATTGGAATAAAACCATTGGCTCTCCTGGGTCTCCAAGCTTTCTGACATATCATGCAGATATTGCACCTTGCCCGCCTGTATAACCGTGGGAGCTGATTCTTTATTATAAAACTCTTTATTTATAAATGGAGAACCCAGACTAATATTATTACCCAGACTATTACTATTCCCAAGGATAGCTCTGAGAATCTCTGCGAGGCCCAGAGAATCAGGTTTGGAGGACACACAATCTGACCCTCAAATTACACCACTGGGCTTCTCCAGTAAAACCCTGTTCACTCTGTCAAAGGGTAGAAACTCCCAAGTTTAAACCTGAAATCTTCCACATCCACCTATGTCACTGATGTGCTGGAAACCTGATGCTTCTGGTTGTAATATAATATTGTAGAAGTGCTGTCTTGACCCAGTATTGAAGTTGTGACTAAAAACTCTCAATTTCCCTTTTTGGGCAGTTTGTTAAGTCCCTAACTCCACCACTTCCCTTCTTGGGCTCCCATTCTCTGGGATCATGAGGCACAACTTACCAATTGCCCCTGGACCAGGTATCAAACAACTTGACATCCCTCAATGCCTCAGAGCCTGTGTAATTATTCAGATTAGTTGATGCCCAGGAAGTCCAGGAAACCAATCTATCCTCACCCCATTCCATAATAAGCCTGCTCCTACAGTTCCAGTTTGCTGTTACTCCGTCCGCTTGTGTGGCAGCCTTCTCCCATTTGGAGCTGTAAGTAACAAAGCGTTCTGCCTTTCATCTCTCTGAGGGTCATTGTGTTTTATCCTGCCATCAAAAGGACCTTTAAATCTTATAAAACATCTTTTCAGGTCATCCTCACCAGGAAGGAGTCCATGCCATGAATGTATTTAACATCAGTATCTGCTAAATTAGATTCTCATTTAGGTAATTCTAATAGGTAACATCTATGTCATCTGCCTGCACCCTTGCAGTAAGAGAGGCTGGATATGTTATAATTTTAACTCTAATTTGAAGTGTCTTCTAATTCAGAGACTTCCCAAATATAGGAATGGTGCCAAAGGGGCTAGGCAGATAAATAGGTGATAAATACCTCTCTGGATATCTACCTTAAATATTTTCATTAGATAACATGCAACATAATAATGCAAAAGAAAGAAGGAGAGGAAAATAATAAAATAAAATCTGAAATTAATAAAACAGCAAAAGTAGAAATAATAAATACCAGATCAATTCTTTGAAAATTAGTTAAAAATTAAAGTCACCCTCAGATGGTAATTAGACTTATCATGGTGATCATTTTGTAATGGGTAGAAACACTGAATCACTATGTTGTACACCAGGAACCAACATAGGGTTGTAGGTCAGTTATACTTCAAACAAACAAACAAACAAACAAACGCAGAAAAAGAGATCAGATTTGTGGTTACCAGAGGTGAGGCGGGGTGGGTGGGGGGAGGGTGAGTTGGATGAAGGCGGTCAAAAGGTACAAACT
Source organism: Physeter macrocephalus (assembly GCF_002837175.3). Classification (NCBI taxonomy): domain Eukaryota; kingdom Metazoa; phylum Chordata; class Mammalia; order Artiodactyla; family Physeteridae; genus Physeter; species Physeter macrocephalus. Next base: position 24,987,099 of record NC_041220.1, on the reverse strand, counting down.
TCCAGTGTGAGATAAATAAGTACTAGGGATGTCATGTACAGCATGATAAATATAATTAACACTGCTGTTGCATACGAGCATATACATGTGTTACATATGAAAGTCGTTAAGAGAGTAGATCCTAAGAGTTCTTGTCACAAGGAAAAAAATTGTTCTCTTTTCTTTTGTATCGACATGAGATGATTGATGTTCGCTAAACTTATTGTGGTAATCATTTGTAAGTCAAATTATTATGCTATACACCTTAAACTTATACAGTGCTGTGCATTAATTATATCTCAATAAAACTGGAAACAAAATTGAGTCCCTTTTATAAGCCTGAGTAAGGAAAAACTAGGAAATGTACAAGATTAGAAAAGCAAAATGAGACATAATCACAGAAAAAGGGGAAATTAAAGTAAAATTAAGATAATTATCCATAGAACTCTATAACAACAAATTTGAAAACCTACAGAAAATGAATGATTTCTTAGTGAAATTTAAGTTATCTAACTTAAATATATTAATTATCATAGACAAGATCGAAAATGTCATTACAGATATACCAATATAAGAGGCCCCAAACTAGGTAGTCTCACACTGTCTTCCATCTAAGCTTTAATTAATATACATTTCCATTATTATTTAAGTTTTCCCAAGCAATAAAAGAATGTAAATGTCACCAAGAAATTTTATAAAACCAGAACAACTTTAATATCAAAAGTTGATCCCCCCAAAACATATTAGTCTTATTATTTAATATAGATGCAAGAATTCCAAGTAAATATTAGCAAGGAGACTCCAGCAATGTATCAAAATAGTAATGCACAATGAGTAAAAAAGGCTTATTTTGCAACGCAAAGGTAGTACAATTACCATGAAATCTTTTCAGAGAACTTATTACATCAACAAATTAAGGGAGAAAAATGATGTGATCAGAACAATGGATGCTGAAAAAGCATTTGATAAAACTTAGCAGTCATTCTCAGTGAAAATTCTGAGAAAAATAGAATGTCACTTAAATATTGCAAAGATTTTTTTTTACCAAAAACTAACATCAAATCATTCTAAAGAGCAAAACTGAAACTATCTCAATTAAAATTGTAAACCAGTCATCAGGAACGCTTGCTACTGATATCTCAGAGGTACTAACAAATGAAATAAGATTTTTTAAAATGTATAAAACATTGGAAGAGAGAAAATTATTTTATTATTAATTTTTTTAACCAATAGTTTAATTGTGTAACAGTTAAGAGATACAAAAACTTCCAGGATTGATAAAAGAAGTATGTTATGTGGCTGGTATAAGTACACAAAAATCAATAGAGTTTTCTCTGTAGGTATAAACTCCTAGAACTAGAAATGAAAATAATATTCACACTAGCAACAAAAACCATATAGGCTTAGGGCTTAATTTAACAAGAAACATATCAGACCTATAAATTTAAAACTATAAAATACTACTGATGAAAATAAAACAAAATCTGAATAATTGGAAAGTCATTCCATGTTATTAAATAGAAATTTTTGATATCATAATATTAAACTTCCCCAAATTAATAAATAAATGTAAAGCAATTTCCATCAGAATGCCAACAGGAGAAGGATGAGGGAGGTGAAGGATTGGATCCAATTATTTAATGAGGAAATCTAAATGCCAGAGATAAACCAAGAAAAGTAGGACAACGAAGAATAGAGAAGGGAAAAGTTTTGCTTTACCTGCTATTTGACCATGTGATAGAGTCATTTTAATCGTATTAATATTGGCATGGGAATAGAGAAATAGATCAAAGGAAGAAGGCAGAAAAACCTGTAAATCAATCTTACATATTTGAAAATGTAACATGAACAAAAAGAGGAAAAAGTTATTTCATTTGAGTAGGAAGGGTAAGACTTTGTTTAATAAATGCTGTCTACAACAAGTAGGTAGGTATCAATGTGAAAGGAAGTAAAGGTGAATCTCCTTCTCACATGATTTGCAATAATTCCATCTGGATTCAAAACTTTCATTAAAGCAAACTATTTAGGTAGATCCAAATGGGAAAGGGATGAAGATTTTAATGTTAAATCAAGTCTGAATATCTTATTTGTATCTAGGGATGAAAACTATATTTATCTAATTGAGTCTGCATTTGAGAGTTAAAAGTGACCTCAGTTTTCATCCAGGGGCAAGGAAAGATTAAACCCTCTAAATAAATGTTAAAAGAAAAGTGAGAAAAAGAGACCAACAGCAAAGTGTGTTTATGTCCTTAATCATGCTTGTTCAGTCTACTGATTGTATCTGAATAAAGACATTAGAAAAAAAAATAGAGCCATGATACGTACAGTTTATCAATGTAATGAGCAGAGCATGATTTTAATTAAGTAAAAATAAACACACAAAAAGTATATCTCATATTTGTATGTATGCTTATATTTATATATATGAACAAGGAGAAAGTTACAGAAAAGGTTATTAACATTGATTATCTGGTGGAATTGGGGAATGAAGAAAATGGTTTTGTTTTGCTTTTATGAACCTTTATGTTATATAACTATTTCACTTGTTATACACACTTATTTTAATTTAAAATACAGCAAATAAAACATTTGGCTGTAGAAGCTCAGTAATGTCACCAGCAGCATTCACCTACGTTAAGGAGGTGAGAGAATCTGAGCAAGGTGGAATCTCCCAAGGACCCACAAAACCATCCCACAAAGGAAAGTATTAGCAAACTGTGCATGTGTCACAATTGTAATGAAATTGTCCCTGATAGCAAATTACAACCACAATTCATATTATATTCTCTTACCCCACATCTTGCCTCTTCCATCCACAATTAGCAGCTGATAAGTGGGGGAAAGCGAGGGGGCGTGTCCTGCTTTATTTAGGTAAGCCCACGCTGGGAGAGGAGAAAAGCTTTCATTAAAATAGATGAGAATTTGGATTTCTGATTCACTCTCTCTTTTAACAAACGTGCCTTGAGTGAGTGCGTAAAATGTGCTCACCACATTTTTTGGTTCAAAGAATAAATCAGTAAAAACACACACACACACAGGAAAAGAAAAGGAAAAAAATCCTTGCATTCAAAGAACTGACTAGTGAAGGATACAGAAAATAAATAAAATCAGTAAATTATTTATTAAAAGGCAGAAAAAAAACCAGCACAAAGGAGAATATGGAATGCTGGGGTGGAAAAGAGATTTGAAAAGGTAAATAAGATGGTCAAGGAAGATAACATTTGAGCAAAGACTTGACGGATTTGATAATCACCCTGATTAGACTTTCTAGTACCTAAAAGCAAACCAAAAAAATAAAAAAGAGAGAGAGAGAGACTTTTATCATCTGAGAGTGATTGGGAAAGCTATGGAATTTACCAAAGTTCTAATCCAGGGACAGCAATGAATATTCCATAGAGGGACTGGCAAGAAAGAATAAAGTATCCTAGAGAATTCAAATTGACTCACTTTATGAAAGCGATTATATATAATTTAAGGACAAGAGCATCCAGAATCAGATTCTGCAACTGCCAGCATCCTATATACTTGCAGTGTGCTTGTTTGATGTTCCATTTGCACTCATGAAAAAATATCTCTACTTGCAGGGTCCAATCTAAATGCTTTTGTAGTTTCCTCTGCCTCTCTTCACACAACTGGACTCTTTTATAGTCTAAGAATAGTTCCACAATTTTCATGAGAGAGACATGGCGATTATTTGAGTCAAGAGTGTAGCTCCTCTCTGTGGTGTGTAGATAAGTGTGCACTTTTCAGGGTGGACTCATGGAAGACTGGTTTTCTATGAATTCATTGTGTTCCCAAGGGTCAAAGCTTTTTCACTTGCTTCTTTGAGATAGAGCATTAGTATCATAAGACAAGCCCCTCAATTCATATTCATAATTCATCAGCTCAGGGAATGAATTAAAAAGAGAACTGCTCTGTTTCACTCGGCATTTTGTCAATACAAAATATTAACATGCTCACAATTATAAATAGAGGATATGATACTACCTTTTCCCACCCTCGTGATTTAATCCATGTCTTAGATAAATAACAAGGCTATTTCTGAAGCATATAGGTTGGTGGGGAAACTCCCCATGCGCAGTTTTATTTTTAGGCCTACGATTTTATAGACAGAAAGATCGCCTGTCTTCACAACTAGAATGTAAGCTCTATGACACCTAACACTTTGTCTTATTTACTGTCGTTAAAAAAAAAAAGGAATTAATTTTTCAATGTATCTTAGAATTTTTTTATAATAAAGCATATAATAACTAACTGTATTCACCTGTTGCATAGATAAAATGTCTTCTGTAACATAACTGCATAAATTCTGGTGGCATGGACTTAGCATTTTGAAGGAGAGAGATACTTTTCAGAACCAGACTAACGTGAAACATCAGTGCCAGAACAGTGGGGAAGGAAATAGTTGCTTAACATTATTCTTTCCAGGCGTCTTGTTTGCATTATTTTACTTACATATCACAATCATTTTATATGTAGTAATACTACTATCCTAATTTTACAGATGAGGAAACAGGTTGAAACAGGTTAAGTAACATCCAAAGTCATGTAGCCAATAAATAACAGAGTAAATATTCAAACTCAGTTCTGTGTGGCTTCAAACCACAACTTTACTGGAGCTGCTGGTTTAACCAAAGTCTGAATTATTTTGACAAGAAGATGCCATCTTCAATTACATATCTGTAGCTGTTTTCAGATGTTTCAACTGTCAGGGCTTTTTAAAGCTTGTTGGGAAATTCGGCATGGACAAAATCGGAGCCCTAAAATTCCACTTCCTGGGACTTGGACTGTGTTGTGTTTGTAGGATGGTTTAACAATAAATGACTCAAGTGGAAGATCGATAGTTAAGAGACCATGTTGAGATACAGCCTTAATTCAAAAGAAATTACTGAGGTCAGTGTAATCATACGGAAATGATTTTCTTCTTTTTGTTTGCACAACCAGCATGAGTGGCTTGCCCTAAATCTTTCACTAAATTTATGTACTTTAAAGTAGATTCTATAAATCTGATGGTCTTCTGATGCATATCAGTTGGGATCTTAGCAGGAATCCAGGCGATAACAGATGAAGTGTTTAAAAGATCGGGAGTTTAAAAAGTTGGGCAAAGGATCTGAATAGACATTTCTCCATAAAAGACAAATAGTCAATGACGTCCATGAAAAGATGCTCAACATCATTACCCTTCAGGAAAATGTAAATCAAAACATTATCACTTTATAACTTCCTATTCAATATATTTATTTATAGCATTCACTATTTAATATTTTCATTGGGGAAGGGACCTTTGTTTGTTTACTGATATGTCTCAAGTGCCTAGAACAGTGCACGGCAAATAGCAGACATTCCAAAAGTATTTTCTGAACAAATGAAGTTTACAAAGACCGTAATTTCAGCCTTGCACAATTGTGTTTTGTAATTGTATTTAGCTGTCTTTTTACTTTGTGAAACCATGCTTTCTGTTGTTGAGAGCTAGTATTGTGCCTTATTTATCTTTGCAACTCTAATGTTTCCTAGTAATTGGCATATAGTAGATGTACCTGTTATCTATGCCTGTGTAACAAATTACCCCCAAACTTAGTACCTTAAAACAATCCCTACTTATTACTCCTCACGAGTTCTTGGGTCATTTGGGTGCTTTTGCTGTGCTCAGTTGGGCTCACTTATTTACCTCCAGTTAGCTATAGGATGGGTAGCAACTTGCTGACCTTGACTGGGCTCCAGACATCTCTGGGGCCAGGGCTGAGACACCTGGCTGACTGGACTGGTCCATGTTGTCTCTCATCCTCCAGGAGGCTAGAGTGGGCTCCTTCATAGAATGGACGTTTGCAAGACCTCCTGAAGCCCAGGCTCAGACTAACAGAACTGCACTTCTGCTGCTGCATTTTATTGGTCAGAAAGATTGACAAGAGCATCCTGGATTCAAGTGTAGGGGAAATAGGCTCCATGTCCTGACGGGAGTTATTGAAAAGCCACATTGCACACAGGCTTAGTACAGGGAGGAGAATAATTGCAATATTTTTATAAATAATCTATCAGGTTAGGCAAGCAAAAGATTGTTATACAAAATAATAATAATTGTAGCTAACGGTGCAGGATTGCTCTCTTCTAAGTCTTATGCTAAGGGTTTTATAGGCTTTAGTTTACTGCATTCTCTGAAAGTCCCTTGAAGGTAGATGTTATCATTAATAGTATCTCTGTATTTCTGGTGAAAAAAACCAAAGTTAAGAGAAGCTAAGAAACAAAGGTGTACTAAATGAGTATAGCAGATTAATGAATACCATCTTCTGTTGGGGTGATTCCCAAAAGACTGTGGATAAATTTTTAGACCTGGAACTAGGTAGAACAATGTTTCCCAAACCTGTTCAAACATAAAAGTACTCTGGGGGCACAAGTTCAAAATACAGAACCTAGGCTGTACCCCAGACATCCTGAGTTAGAAACTCTAGGGAAAGGTCCAGGAATCTGTGCTCTTAACTAGCACTTAGGTGACTCTTAGTGATGAGCAAATTTGGGAACCACAGAGCCAGAACACTTTCATAAATAAATAACTCCAGACCATCAAGAGAAAAAGAGAATATTTCCTCTCTAATTTCTTAGTGTGTACAAAGAACAATTAAACCCTGGTGCTCTAGTCACCACTCTTCCTGGGTCAGAGTACATCATTTTATTTACATATATATATATATATATATATATATATATATATATACATATACACATACCTAAATATATACATATGCATATATATGTATACATACATACGCACGCATAGATACATTCCTCCCCACCCCAACAATGTGAGACTGTTTCGGACATTTCGACCCAACGCAGAACAGGACACTTATAAACAGCAGTAGGAGCCAATGTTCACATGACCATAATCAGGGTGTCAGGGTGAAGTCAGAGCTACTGAACCATGCAATGGATTAATTGGGTGGAAAATAAGGAAGTCTGCCAGTGTTTAGATTTAACACAAATTAAAGATATGGAAATCTAAGCTAAAATCTTTTTTCTGTCCCCACCAAACAAGTTCTGCTCTTTGGGGAGTTTTAGAATCTTGCTCAGTGATGGGGTGAGAGTATATTGCTGGAAAGCCTGAAGTAAGACAATGTACATCACTACTCCTTTGCCAAACGGCTCAGCACCAGCATGTACCCAGCCTTTTGAGGACCTGTGTTTAATAGCTTCTGATTTCTCCAAACTTCATTTTTCTCTGCAAAAATGAGGCAATGCATGGGCAAATTAAACCCTCACAGGAGTGATTCCCACAGGAATTCTGTGGGTGGGTGCCCCTGACCTTCCACGATTTCACTCTTTGTCACCAGGTGGTGTGGCAGAAGACCCCAGAAGTGGAGGGTAGAGTTAACATTGAGGGAAAGGGAGAAATGGAATCAGTTTTCCTGAATAAGAGGAAGGTTGAGAGAAAAGCTCTTTCTTTCTTTTAGGTCACTGTTACCTTCTATTTGATGTGTTTTCTTTATAATCAAATTCTAGTTAAAATAGCACCATTGTTTTCATTAATCACAACTCATTTTTATCGTCTTTTTCTCTTTCCTTTTTCTTTGGTTGACTCTAGTGTTCATTTTGCAAATTCTCAAAATACACCTTAGGACAACGAATTTGAATATTTCTTCTTTTCTAATATTAATATTTAAGACTATAAATCCCTCTCAAAGGATCAATTTGACCACAACTCATAGGTTTTGCTTTATAAGCTGAAATTATCTTCTATTATCATACAATCCTAGGAATTATTTATTTCTCTTAAACTTTCATTTATTATGCAACAGTTTTTTAAAAAACTTCAAATATATGGGAAAATATTTTTCTTTCATCTTTTGAAAAATAACTTCTAACTTAATTATATTGTCTTTAGAGCTCATGATCTGTGTAATATCTATGGTATCCTTGAAATGTATTGTGTTCATTTCCTTTATGATAAAATATCATAAGAAACCTTCCATATATGCTTGAGAGATATATGCATTCTTTAATTGTTGTTTGCAAAATTGGACATACGTGTACTCATTCAAATTTGTTAATCATGTTGTTCAGATCTATATACTTCCTGATTATTTTCTGTGGTTTATCTATCAATTGAGAACAATATGTTGAAATCCATGATGATGGATTTATCCATTTCTCCCTTAATTATATTTCAGGCTTTTTAAAATTAGGAGAATCATGTTTTAAATTGCTGGAGCTTCTTACTTCATGGAAATTTTTATCATTGGATAATGATACTCAATCTTTAACAAGTACTTCATATATTAACATCCATTTTATCTGATGTTAATTTAGCTACACAAGCTTTCTTTAAATGGATATTTGTCTGATGTGTCTTGTTATTTATCTTCTCTCTCATTCTTTGAATGTTCTTTTGCTTCCTTATCCATTCTGTCAATATGTTTTTTAATCCGTTTACATTTACTGTAAACATTGATGGATTTGTATCTGTTTCTGTCACTTTAAAGTTTTTCCTATTGTACCTAAGTTTATTTTTCTTTCTTTTTGACAGGTACTTTTTTTAATGGCAAGAATTTTAGCAAACTCTTGCACTTTTGGGTACTTATGCACCACTTTGATCCCTCTTTCATATTCTCTAGTCTTTCATTTTGCAGTTATTATAAACCTATTTCCTCTTTTGGGGGGGTTTAGTAAGACAATATTAATTTTAACAAGGTTTCGGCTGTATTTTTTTCATATATCCCTTATAATGTTTCTTGGATTTGCTCTTTTCTCTTTTTTATGTAATTTATCCAACATCATAAGTCAGGGAATATTTTTATCATGTCCCTCTATTTGAATGACAGTTGTCAAGAAGTAAATATTTTCATGTTTCTGAATGGCTAGGGATTCTGAGTGAAGAAAACAGAGTCCTTGGTTAAAGGACAAACCTTGATATTCTAAAGATGGCTGAATAGGTAGCAAAAGAACTCTGTGGAGATTTACCTGCTTAGAGATATGTGCTTACATTTCAAAGGGGGATAAACCACAACACCAGGGAGACATTTTAAGAGTTGTAAGCTGGGATGATTGTTGTATTTTTCCCCTAGAGAGGTTTATATACAGTCTAAAAGGTAAGAACCCAGGGACTTTTGACTTCTCTTCCAAGAAAATTTTGTTTACATTAGGGAGATTAAGTTTATCTCCCTCTCTAAGAAGAAAAGGTGGTTGATGATCAGCTAATCCAAATAAACTCCCAAATTAATAATTTCAGGGCTCTTCCTCTGCACCCCCATATGTGCAAGGTGATAGCTGGCCCTCAGGCACAGCCTGTGGGGTATGAGACACAGGGGAATGGGCACAGTTATTACCTTAAGTAATAACTCTGATCTTTGCTCTAGTAACCTCATGTTTATTTTCAGAATAAAATTAAATGTCTTTAAGTCTTTAATCAAGAGTTTAGCCATATGTCACATTCTAGTTTTTATAACCTTTTCATGAATAGTTTTGAAAAGAGTATTTTATTGTTTCCTCATATCTATTTTTTTGTGAAAAAAATATTATCAACCCAATTCTTATTCCTTTATATGTGATCTTTTGCTTCTGTCAGCTTTGAAAATTTTCTCTTTGTCTTTGATATTCAAACATACCATTTTAGTGTGGCAAAGTATGAGTTTTTCCTTAATTCTTTTATTTGGCCTTTTAGGGTCTTTTAGGCTGAGGGATTTCATATTTGGGGGGAGGGGTTGAAGTTTATTTCTCTGCGACTATTCTAATAATTTTATGTTTTATAACTTAAATATCTAGATTTTTTAAAAAAATTAATTCTTGTTTAATATTGCTAATATCATCCCTTACCTCTTTTCATATGTTTATCAGTCTAATTTTAAAGTCTTGGTTCTTTTGTTTCTGTATTTTTGCTTTAATGGAATCTTTAATGCAGTATGTTGCTTTTCTTCTTAATACTTGGAGTCTTCAAAAGTTTTATTATTTTGTCCTGTGAGCTCATTTTTCCATTGTGGTACTGACTACATGTCAGGTGGTACATGTGGGGGCAAAGCCATCTCCAGTCCAGTGAGCCCCAATGAGCTCATGGAATGAAGGGTTGATGAGCCATAGGGTTTAAAGAAAATAAAACAACTAAACACTCTTAAGTCATCCCAAATAATTCCTTTATTTCCCACAGATAAATGTATTAGAAGAAGTGCCTCTTTAAATTGCAATTCACCAGCCCTTGGAAAATTTGGAAAGGGAGGTGTTGGAAAGTGACTATCTAAAATTAGCTCTTCCTCTTTTTTTTTTTTTTTAATCTGATGCTCACTGCACAAGGCTTCTTATCTGGCATGAATTTACTTTTGATGACAGCTCAACTGGAGCCTTGATTAGCAGCAGGTGCAGGGACGGGCACTGTTTGTCCCTAGGCAATGTCAGGAGAGAAACAAAAGCAGAACTCCAACAGTTCCTTGAAATTTTGTCCTCCCACAGTCTCACCTGGCTGTTTCTTTCCCTAGGTAAAAACCACATACCTACACAAGGCTTCAAAATAATCCTTGTCACACCAGGAGATTTTAAATCATTTTATACATTTATTTTTTTTTCTTTGTTTCCCCCCATAGTTGCTCAGGGATTGACCTTGGGGGAGAAAGCCAACAGTCTTGCTGGTTCAACATTTTAGTGGGAACCTGGACCTTGGAAGCTATCTTAAAAAGGAATGTTGCACCATAGTTTTTAAGTTAAACTTCTAATTTTGACATGATTATATATTCACATGCAGTTGTTAAGAAATAATACAGAGAGATCCCAAAGACCCTTTGTCCAGTTTCCCCTTATGGTAACATCTTGCAAACTACAGGACAATATCACAACTAGGAAATTGATATTGATACAGTTGAGATCATTACAGTAAAGATATTTCCATCACTACAAAAATCCCTCAAATTTCCATATTATAGCTATACCCAGATCCTTCCCATCTCCACCCCGCCTCCTTAACTCCTGGTAACTACTAATCTTTTCTTCATTTCTATAATTTTGTAATTTTAAGAATGTTAGATAAGTGGAACCATACAGAATGTAACTTATTAAGATTGGCCTTTTTTTTCACTCATCATAATTCTTTGGAGATTCATACAGATTGTCACATGTATCAGTAGTTCATTCCCTTTTATTGCTGAATAGAATTCCATGGTTTGGATATTTTACAGTTTGCTTAACCATTTATCTGTTGAAGTACATCTGTTAGCAGCTTTTAGCTATTACAGATAAAGCTGTCATAAACATTCATGGACAGGTTTTTGCATGAGTATGTTTCCATTTGTCTCAGATAAATACCCTGAAGTACAATTTCTAGGTTATATGGTAATTGTACATTTGTTGTTGTTTTTTTTTAAGAAACTGCCAAATTATTTTTCAGAGTAGCTTATGCCATTTTATGTTCCCACCAACAATGTGTGAGTGATCCAGTTTCTCTACACCCTCACCAGCATTTGGTGTTCTCACTGTTTCTATTTTAGCCATTCTGTTAGGTGTTTAGAGATTCTCATTGTGGTTTTATTTTTCATTTCTCCAGGGGCTAATGATAGTGAACAACTTTTTATGTGCTTTTTTGCCATCTATTTGTCCTCTGTGATGAAATGAATCTTCAAGACTTTTGCTCTATTTTTAACTGAATTATTTGACTTTTCACTGTTGAGTTGTCATAGTGTAGATATTCATATCATATTTTAGACATTAGTCCTGTGTTGGATATGTAATTTCCAAATATTTTCTGCCAATCTGTGGCTTGTCTTTTTATTTTAAAAAATCTTTGCATAACAGTCATTTACTAAAATGGCCACTAAAAATTCGAGAGCAACCCTCTTTTCCCCTTTTCATCATAAAGACTTGAGCACCTATTTGTACAAAATGTCCTACTGATTTTTGGAGGTGACCTTCAATATTCAAATTAGCAAAGCTATAGAGGTTGTCATTTTAGGGATCACAGACAAGTTCAGCACTTCAGGGATGAACTAAACATTTACCCTGGGGAGATCCTTTTTTATATTGGAAGGAACCACGTTGATAAAATATTTTCCTGGGAAAACTCTGTACTGACAAAATATCAAAAAGGCTAAGCATTAGACCAAGATATTTAAAAGTTGTGAGTCTAGTAAAACAACACAAATACTATGCTTCAAACTGAGTTGTTGAATATCATAGGCCTGGGATGTGTCAGAACTGAATACTGACCTTAATTTTAATATTTTTATATCTTGGCTTGGGGCCAGATAAAACTATTTAAGGCTTTGGATTAAGAGCTGTTCAAAAAAAAAAAAGGTTTCATTGTTGTCATTATTGTCTTCCTAGTTTTTAGTTAAGATGAGTGAGACATGGAAACTACCAACAAGTTGAGGACTGAGAAAAAAGACCCACAGAAAGAAACACTCTAGGAATGGTTATTGGTATAAAATTATGGAAATATTACTGCCTGATATCCAGTTTTAAATTTTTAATGTAATGAGTCCATTATTATTATTATTATCATCATTATTATTATTATTAAGCCTTTAATACAGTTTCATTAAATACTCCAGCCCGACATGAGTCATGTTTGAGGCAAATTAATGTGGGAGTTATTACCCCAGTGAAGTAAAATTTTGCAGAAAGAAAACAACTGCCCATAGTTTCACGTCTGGCATCCCCAGGGTGACCACCAGAGAAGCTTACTGAAGGAGCCAGAACCAGAGAACCATGTAAAGAAGAGTTTGTGTTATCAATATTGGCACATGAGCTGTCACTCTGTTCCCTGGAATGGAGGGAGAGAAAGTCCCTTAAAGTCCAAGAAGGATTTTCAGGTTATACCTCCTTTTCTTTACGTGATTTTAGCATTTTAGCGTCTTGGACCATATCTCATTTCTATTAACCAGCCATAGCAGTTCCCAGAAAACTACAAGCCCTTTTCAAAGGTCATAGCATTGGCATAACTGTTGTTTTCCCTATTGAATACTTAAGAGTGAAAAATAATTCTAATTGCAAATTGCAAGCTGTTTTTAAAGGTTCAGGCTTTTCATCTTTTGAGATAGAAAACAATTACATTGCTTGTCCCCAATTCTCATTTTCTGCTCTTCTCTTGACTCTGGGATTTCTGCCAAATATTTCTTTCCTGTCAGCTTTCCATTAATTGGGACTTGGATTTGTGATTGTTTGTGTTACTCTTGCAAACATGCTGGCCTGATTATGTTTATAGGAATTATGAGAAAAGCAGCCTCTAATCATTATCAGTGCAAGGGTTTTCTCAGAAATATTCAGTGCTCTTCTGTGAAATGTGGAAGGTAAGACTAGTCCTTAAATGGGTGTAGAAATTAACAAGAGTAATATCAATCTCCTTGCAAGCTCAAATATAATGAATGCTTCATTTCCCAGGCATGATTCTCTGTCATCTGGTGCAGTGAAAGGCAAAGAATTTTTTTTCAGTTTATTAGACTTCAATTCAGTTTCTAGAGGTGTTATGAAATAGTCAGGCTCATAAATATTAGATAAGCCTATTTATTTTATCAAGTTTTCTTCCACAATGCATTTGCCCTTCTTTTTGTCAAACCTGTTCATTAACCCCTCCTTCCTTCTGGGCCATCCAACTTGATCTTACCCAGCATGCACTCATCGAAAGTTACTTTCAGGGCTTTCCTGGTGGCGCAGTGGTTGAGAGTCCGCCTGCCGATGCAGGGGACACGGGTTTGTGCCCCGGTCCGGGAAGATCCCACATGCCGCGGAGCGGCTGGGCCCGTGAGCCGGGGCCGCTGTGCCTGTGCGCCCGGCTGTGCTCCGCAACGGGAGAGGCCACAACAGTGAGAGGCCCGCGTACCACACACACACACAAAAAAGAAAGTTACTTTCATTTTTTAGGAATCAGATGGCAGCATGACTTAGGTATTGCATGACTTAGGTATTGCAGACTACAATTGTGAATAGTATATAGTAACTATCTCTATTAATTCACAGAAAGTTTTATAAAGCTACAATTCTCAGCCTATGGAAGAACCCTTTTCCATGATACTTCATACCTCAGAGAAGCACACGTCTCTTCCACTGGTTTAATTAAAATGAATACAGTGTGATACGTCCCCACTGAAAAATATATTACCCATTATTTTATTCTGGTGTTACTACGGTATCTGTACAGCACAATCTTTTCATAAATATAATTAATTCAGTAGAATGAGTCAAATGACCTTTTGTCATAAGTTATCAATGTTAGAATTAAGATTGCATGAGTAAATTTTATTTCTGATTCAAGTATGTTTTCCAATTATAACCATGTATACCCTGCAGGGTACTATATACAACTGTTTATTACCAATAGAGTTTTTATCACTTTGATAAGAAAAATTACCTAAAACTTCAAAATAGAACAAAAGGATGACTGTGCTTCTTTATAAAGTCATGGTGGAGCATTGCCTAACCGATGTACCTAAGAATTATATCATTTTATAGGGATGTACCTTTGTTTGAGTCACTGATTAAGGCCCAGATGGTGTCAAATTACATGTTAATTTCTGTCTGGAAGAGATATAAATGATTTCTATCAGTTAGAAAAGATAACTAGAAAGATTATGATTTTATTACCCTGTAGGGCATTAACTAGTTTTGTTTTGCTATTAAAACACTTATTTCAGCATGCCTTTTCCTATGAATTATATGAACTTGTTCTTCAGGTGACCCTTGAAGCAACTTTATGCATATCTTAGTTTGCTCCTCCAGAGTGAATCAAAAGTGCAATAGAAACTCACATTTGCTGACTTATTTTACCCTGTTTTTCCCTGTGCTGTTTTGTTTTTATTTCTGGTTCATGGATAACTTTGGTTCTGGTTCTGGTTTGCAAAAAGTCAATAGGTTATTCCCTATAAGTGGCAACAATATTTAGGAATCCAGTTTTGTGATCTCTACTGAAATGTTGGGCATCTATTCTTTAAAAGTGAGAAACTACAGGAAATCTGGTTTGTAGCCTTCCGTTTATATGTTTTAAGTGTCCCCTGACCACCCACATGTTCAGTGATTCACTGGGACTCATGGGACTCAGGGTCTTAATTGTACTCGTGGCTATGGTTTATTACAGTGAAGAGACACAAAGCAAAGCCAGCGAGTAAAAAAGACTCACCCAACGGAGTCTGGAGGGTCCAGACACAACTTCCAAAGCTCTTCCCAGCCAGGGCTGCACAGAACATGCTTCTTCCTTCAGCTATGAACTGAGGCAATGTGTATGAAGTCTTTCTGATTAGGGAAGCCTGCATAATAGACAGAGCTGAGAGTTTTTGTTGGAAGCTGGTCATGCAAATACTCTGTACCTGTACCACCAGCCACAATTACCAAAATCCCAGACACCAAGAAGGAGAGCAGGTGTTCATCATAAACCACATTTTTACAAACAACCTAGGCAGACTGATACAGCAGAGTTCAGGCCCCAAGCATACAAACAGCTTTATCAACTAATAATGAAGGGAACATTCCAAAAGCCAAATTCCCATGTGAGGCCAAGGTCAACCCCACAAGCAGGCCCTTCTAAAGAAATGTTAGAATTGTGCAACATCAAGCCTACTGTGCTAATTTTTTTCCCTGCATAGTATACTTGTCTATATTTAAACTTATTTCAATTAAGAGATTATGTCATGCTTATAGGACATCACTTTTGAGATTTTGGGATCAGAACCAGTGAGATTTTTGTGCCTTGCATTTACTTTTGACCTATGGCTAACGTTGATCTGAAGTTGCATACTGTCTATGGACTGAACTGTTTCCCCCCAAAATTCAGATGTTGAAGCTTTAACTCCCAAGGTGATGGTGTTTGGAAATTAGGCTTTGGGAGGTAATTAGAGTTAGATTAGGTCATGAGGGTGGGGCCCTTATGATGGAATTAGTGCCCTTATAAGAAGAGACACTAGAGAGATTGCTCTCCTCTGCCAGGTGGGGACACAGGGAGAAAGTGGTCTTTTGCAAGCCAGGAAGAGAGCCCTCACTGGAACCCAGCCATGCTGAAGCCCTGACCTTAGACATCCATTGTCCAGAACTGTGAGAAATAAATATCTGCTGTTTAAGCCACCAGTCTATGTTTTTTGTTATAGCAGCCTGAGCTAAGACATTACCTGTGTATCCATCTGCCAATAATTGAGAAAATTCTTTCCCTCTTATTGTGTGGAATACTTGAAATATTGTCTTATTTTCAAAGTATATTAATAAGCAGGATTACAAATTATCTTAAATTAGAGATCTTTAGTTCTGATTGGATTATAGAAACAAATAAGGTATAATGTCATTTGTTTTTATTGTATTTTATTTTATTTATTTATTTATTTATTTTTTTGCAGTACGCAGGCCTCTCTCACTGTTGTGGCCTCTCCCGTTGCGGAGCACAGGCTCCGGACGCGCAGGCTCAGCGGCCATGGCTCACGGGCCCAGCCGCTCCACAGCATGTGGGATCTTCCCGGACCGGGGTACGAACCCGTGTCCCCTGCATCGGCAGGCGGACTCTCAACCACTGCACCACCAGGGAAGCCCTATTTTATTTTTTTAACGCTCTCTTATTCCAGTTTTGAGGTCCTGGCTAGAAGCCAGGCAGTTCCCCTTTTTGAGCTGCTGGTTAAGTCTACACAGCCACAACTTCCCTCATGGGGCTTTCAAACTCCAGGTCACTATACGTCATTCCTAATCACTCTGGGGCCGGGTACCAGACAACTAGGGACAACCTCTATGTACCAAATGCTGCCAAAATTATTCAAATTAGCCAACCCACAGGGAGTCTGTGAAACCTATGTAACCCCACCAGGGTTGCCATATTTAAGCTTCCTCATACAGCTCCAGCTTGCTTTCATCTGTCCCTAGGTGCAACCTCCTGTGTGGCCTGCCTGGCAGCTTTCTCTCTCTCTTTTTCTTTTAATAGATCTTTATTGGAGTATAATTGCTTCACAGTACTGTGTTAGTTTCTGTTGCACAACAAAGAGAATCAGCCATATGCATACACATGTCCCCATATCCCCTCCCTCTTGAGCCTCCCTCCAACCCACCCTGTCCCACCCCTCTAGGTCATTGCAACGCACCCAGCCCATCTCACTGTGCTATGCTGCTGCTTCCCACCAGCCAACTATTTTACATTCAGTAGTGTACATATGTTGATGCTACTCTCACTTCACCCCAGCTTCACCCTCCCACCCTGGCAGGTTTCTCTTGTTTGGAACTATAAGTAACAAAGAGTTCTATTTTTCATCTGAGTGTCATTGTGTTGTGTTCTGCCATTGAAAGAATATCATAAAATATAAGGTTTAGGGGCTTCCCTGGTGGCACAGTGGTTGCGCGTCCGCCTGCCGATGCAGGGGAACCGGGTTCGCGCCTCGGTCTGGGAGGATCCCACATGCCGCGGAGCGGCTGGGCCCGTGAGCCATGGCCACTGGGCCTGCGCGTCCGGAGCCTGTGCTCCGCAACAGGAGAGGCCACAACAGAGGTAGGCCCGCATACCACACACACACACAAAAATATATATATATAAGGTTTATATAAATATTTAAAAGCACAAGAATTTCCAGAAAAAAGTAAAAGTTCTGTTTCTTTATATGTGCTCTTACTGAGTCCTCCCCGTACAACAGAGATTAAACCTTAATTCTCTAAGTCATCCTCTGCATGTAATTTATTAACTTCTCTCTGTTGCACCCACAGTGGTATTAGCTATGCACCATCCTTGAGAGAATTGAGAAAACAGTTACTCAACAATCTTCTGTGTCCTGTGCTTCAAATGAGGAATCCCAAGCTTTCAAAGGGAAAAATAAAACTTGTCTCGGGGGGAAAAAAAAAAAAAGCACAAAAATATGCTCAGAAGGATAATTATA